>NW_025727953.1:0-91184 GCF_021461385.2 Schistocerca piceifrons
TCGGCGTTGTGCCTTTTGTATTTAATTCCGATGCAATTTCTGTGTTTCGTTGTCAATAGGAATGTCCACTGGATACAGTAAACCTGATGTGCAACATCGGGAACTACAACCGGGCTCACAGGAAAGGTTCAAAACATAGACAGCAAGGAGAGCCTGTCTTCTTGAACTTAAGTCGGGATTGTGCCTTTTGTATTTAATTCCGATGCAATTTCTGTGTTTCATCGTCAATAAGGAGGTCAGAGGCATACAGTAAACCTGTAGTGAAGCATTGGAATCTAAAACTCGTGCCACAGGAATGGTTCAAAACATAGACAGTAGGGAGAGTCAGTCTTCTTGTACATCAGTCTGCATTGTGCCTTTTGTATTTAATTCCGATGCAATTTCTGTGTTTCATCGTCAATAAGAAGGTCAGAGGGATACAGTTAAACTGAAGTGAAGCATCGGAATCTATAACTAGTGTCACAGGAATGGTTCAAAACATAGACAGAAAGAAGAGTCAGTCTTCTTGTACTAAAGTCGCATTGTGCCTTTTGTAATTAACTCCGATGCAATTTCTGTGCTTCATCATCAATAAGAAGGTCAGCTGGATACAGTATACCTGAAGTGCAGCATCTGAATCTATAACTAGTGTCACAGGAATGGTTCAAACCATAGACAGTGAGAAGAGTCAGTCTCCTTGTACTTAAGTCTGCATTGTGCCTTTTGTATTTTGTTAAGATGCAATTTCTGTGCTTCATCGTCAATAAGGAGGTCAGAAAGATACAGTAAACCTGAAGTGAAGCATCGGAATCTAAAACTAGTGTCACAGGAATGGTTCAAAACTTAGACAGTAGGAAGAGTCAGTCTTCTTGAACTTAAGTCGGCGTTGTGCCTTTTGTATTTAATTCCGATGTAATTTCTGTGTTTC
This sequence comes from Schistocerca piceifrons, assembly GCF_021461385.2. Lineage (NCBI taxonomy): Eukaryota > Metazoa > Arthropoda > Insecta > Orthoptera > Acrididae > Schistocerca > Schistocerca piceifrons. The sequence continues at coordinate 908 of NW_025727953.1, forward strand.
ATCGTCAATAAGAAGGTAAGAGGGATACAGTAAAGCTGAAGTGAAGCATTGGAATCTGTAATAAGTGTCACAGGAATGGTTCAAAGACATAGACAGTAAGAGGAGTCAGTCAACTTGTCCCTAAGTCGGCATTGTGCCTTTTGTATATAATTCCGATGCAATATCTGTGTTTCATCGTCAATAAGAAGGTCAGCTGGATTCAATAAACCTGAAGTGAAGCATCGGAATCTTTAACTAGTGTCACAGGAATGGTTCAAAACATAGGCAGTAAGAAGAGCCAGTCTTCTTGTACTTGAGTCTGCTTTGTTCCTTTTGTATTTAATTCCGATGATATATCTGTGTTTCATCGTCAATACGATGGTCAGAGGGATACAGTAAACCTGAAGTGATGCATCGGAACCTACAACTAGTGTCACAGGAAAGGTTAAAAACGTAGACAGTAAGAAGAGTCAGTCCTCTTGTACTTAAGTCGGCATTGTGCGTTTTGTATATAATTCCGATGCAATTTCTGTGTTTCATCGTCTATAAGAAGGTCTGAGGGATACAGTAAACCTGAAGTGAAGCATCGGAATCTGTAACTAGTGTCACAGGAATGGTTCAAAACATAGACAGTAAGAAGAGTCAGTTTTCTTGTACTTAAATCGGCATTGTGCTTTTGTATTTAATTCCGTTGCAATTTCTGTGTTTCATCGTCAATAAGAAGGTCAGAGGGATACAGTAAACCTGAAGTGAAGCATCGGAATCTATAACTAGTGTTCAGGAATGGTTCAAATCATAGACAGTAAGAAGAGTCAATTTTTATGTACTTAAGTCGACATTGTGAATATTCTATTTAATTCCGATGCAATTTCTGTGTTTCATCGTCAATAAGGAAGCCAGAGGGATTCAGCAAACCTGAAGTGAAGTATAGGAATCTATAGCTAGTGTCACAGGAAAGGTTCAAACATAGACAGTAAGAAGTGTCAGTTTCCTTGAACATAAGTCGGCGTTGTGCCTTTTGTATTTAATTCCGATGCAATTTCTGTGTTTCGTCGTCAATAGGAATGTCCACGGGATACAGTAAACCTGATGTGCAACATCGGAAACTACAACCGGGCTCACAGGAAAGGTTCAAAACATAGACAGCAAGGAGAGCCAGTCTTCTTGTACTTGAGTCGCCATTGTGCATTTTGTATTTAATTCCGATGCAATTTCTGTGTTTCATCGTCAATAAGAAGGTCAGACGGATACAGTAAACCGGAAGCGAAGCATCGGAATCTGTAACTTGTGTCACAGGAATGGTTCAAAACATAGACAGTAAGAAGAGTCAGTTTTCTTGTACTTAAGTCGGAATGTGCATTTTGTATTTAATTCCGATGCAATTTCTGTGTTTCATCGTCAATAAGAAGGTCCACGGGATACAGAAAACCTCAAGTGAAGCATCGGAATCTATACCTAGTGCCACAGGAATGATTCAAATCATAGACAATAAGAAGAGTCAGCCTTCTTGTACTTAAGTCGGCATTGTGCTTCTGTATTTAGTTAAGATGCAATTTTTGTGTTTCATCGTCAATAAGGAGGTCAGAGGCATACAGAAAACCTGTAGTGAAGTATCGGAATCTAGAACTAGTGCCACAGGAATGGTTCAAAACATAGGCAGTAGGAAGAGTCAGTCTTCTTGTACTTCAGTCTGCATTGTGCCTTTTGTATTTAATTCCGATGCAATTTCTGTGTTTCATCGTCAATAAGAAGGTCAGAGGGATACAGTTAAACTGAAGTGAAGCATCGGAATCTATAACTAGTGTCACAGGAATGGTTCAAAACACAGACAGTAAGAAGAGTCAGTCTTCTTGTCCTAAAGTCGGCATTGTGCCTTTTGTATTTAACTCCCATGCAATTTCTGTACTTCATCATCAATAAGAAGGTCAGCTGGATACAGTATACCTGAAGTGCAGCATCTGAATCTATAACTAGTGTCACATGAATGGTTCAAACCATAGACAGTAAGAAGAGTCAGTCTCCTTGAACTTAAGTCTGCATTGTGCCTTTTGTATTTAGTTAAGATGCAATTTCTGTAATTCATCGACAATAAGAAAGTCCAAGGGATACAGTAAACCTGAAGTGATGCATCGTAATCTATAACTAGGGCCGCAGGAATGGTTCAAAACATAGACAGTAAGAAGAGTCAGTTTTCTTGTACTTTAGTCGGCATTGTGCCATCTGTATATAATTCCGAAGCAATTTCTTGTTTCATCGTCAATAAGAAGGTCACAGGGATACAGTAAACCTGAGGTGAAGCATCGGAAACTATAACTAGTGCCACAGGAATGGTTCAAAACATAGGCAGTAAGAAGAGTCAGTTTTCTTGTACTTAAGTCGGCATTGTGCCATCTGTTTATAATTCCGAAGCAATTTCTTGTTTCATCGTCAATAAGAAGGTCACAGGGATACGGTAAACCTGAAGTGAAGCATCGGAATCTATAACTAGTGTCACAGGAATGGTTCAAAACATAGGCAGTAAGAAGAACCAGTCTTCTTGTACTTGAGTCGGCATTGTGCCTTTTGTATTTTATTCCGATGAAAGTTCGGTCTGTGATCGTCACTAAGATGGTCAGAGGGATACAGTAAACCTAAAGTGAAGCATCGGAATCTATAACTAGTGTCACAGGAATGGTTCAAAACATAGACAGTAAGAAGAGTCAGTCTTCTTGTACTTAAGTCTGCATTGTCGCTTTTGTATTTAGTTAAGATGCAATTTCTGTGATCCATCGTCAATAAGGGGGTCAGAGAGATACAAAAACCTGAAGTGAAGCATCGCAATCTAAAACTAGAGTCACAGGAATGGTTCAAAACGTAGACAGTAGGAAGAGTAAGTCTTCTTGAACTTAAGTCGGGATTGTGCCTTTTGTATTTAATTCCGATGCAATTTCTGTGTTTCATCGTCAATAAGATGGTCAGAGGGATACAGTAAAACTGAAGTGAAGCATCGGAATCTATAACTAGTGTCACAGGAATGGTTCAAATAATAGACAGTAAGAAGAGTGAGTCTTCTTGTACCTAAGTCGGCATTGTGCCTTTTGTATTTAGTTAAGATGCAATTTATATGTTTCATCGTCAATAAGGAGGTCAGAGAGATACAGTAAACCTGAAGTGAAGCATCGGAATCTATAACAAGTGTCACAGGAATGGTTCAAAGCATAGGCAGTAGGAAGAGCCAGTCTTCTTGTACTTGAGTCGGCATTGTGCCTTTTGCATATAATTCCGATGAAATTTCTGTGTTTGATCGTCAATAAGAAGGTCAGAGGGATACAGAAAACCTCAAGAGAGGCATCGGAATCTATAACTAGTGCCACGGGAATGATTCAAATCATAGACAATAAGAAGAGTCAGTATTCTTGTACTTAAGTCGGCATTGTGCTTCTGTATTTAGTTAAGATGCAATTTTTGTGTTTCATCGTCAATAAGGAGGTCAGAGGCATACTGTAAACCTGTAGTGACGTATCGGAATCTAAAACTAGTGTCACAGGAATGGTTCAAATCATAGACAGTAAGAAGAGTCACTTTTTGTACTTAAGTCGGCATTGTGAATATTCTATTTAATTCCGATGCAATTTCTGTGTTTCATCGTCAATAAGGAAACCCGAGGGATACAAAAAACCTGAAGTGAAGCAACGGAATCTATAACAAGTGTCACAGGAATGGTTCAAAACATAGACAGTATGAAGAGTCAGTTTTCTTGTACTTAAGTCGGCATTGTGCCTTTTGTATTTAATTCCGATGCAATTTCTGTGTTTCATCGTCAATAAGAAGGTCAGAGGGATACAGTAAAACTGAAGTGAAGCATCGGAATCAATTACTAGTGTCACAGGAATGGTTCAAAACATAGACATTAGGAAGAGTCAGTCTTCTTGTACTAAAGTCGGCATTGTGCCTTTTGTATTTAATTCCGATGCAATTTCTGTGCTTCATCATAAATAAGAAGGTGAGCTGGATACAGTATACCTGAAGTGCAGCCTCTGAATCTATAACTAGTGTCACAGGAATGGTTCAAACCATAGACAGTAAGAAGAGTCAGTCTTCTTGAACTTAAGTCGGCATTGTGCCTTTTGTATTTAATTATGATGCAATTTCTGTAATTCATCGACAATCAGAAGGTCCAAGGGATACAGTAAACCTAAAGTGCAGCATCTGAATCTATAACTAGTGTCACAGGAATGGTTCAAACCATAGACAGTAAGAAGAGTCAGTCTCCTTGTACTTAAGTCTGCATTGTGCCTTTTGTAGTTAGTTAAGATGCAATTTCTGTGTTTCATCGTCAATAAGGATGTCAGAGAGATACAGTAAACCTGAAGTGAAGCACCGGCATCTAAAACTAGTGTCACAGGAATGGTTCAAAACTTAGACAGTAGGAAGAGTCAGTCTTCTTGAACTTAAGTCGGCGTTGTGCCTTTTGTATTTAATTCCGATGCAATTTCTGTGTTTCGTCGTCAATAGGAATGTCCACTGGATACAGTAAACCTGATGTGCAACATCGGAAACTACAACCGTGCTCACAGGAAAGGTTCAAAACATAGACAGCAAGGAGAGCCAGTCTTCTTGAACTTAAGTCGGGATTGTGCCTTTTGTATTTAATTCCGATGCAATTTCTGTGTTTCATCGTTAATAAGATGGTCAGAGAGATACAGTAAACCTGTAGTGAAGCATTGGAATCTAAACCTCGTGCCACAGGAATGGTTCAAAACATAGACAGTAGGAAGAGTCAGTCTCCTTGTACATCAGTCTGCATTGTGCCTTTTGTATTTAATTCCGATGCAATTTCTGTGTTTCATCGTCAATAAGTAGGTCAGAGGGATACAGTTAAACTGAAGTGAAGCATCGGAATCTATAACTAGTGTCACAGGAATGGTTCAAAACATAGACAGAAAGAAGAGTCAGTCTTCTTGTACTAAAGTCGGCATTGTGCCTTTTGTAATTAACTCCGATGCAATTTCTGTGCTTCATCATCAATAAGAAGGTCAGCTGGATACAGTATACCTGAAGTGCAGCATCTGAATCTATAACTAGTGTCACAGGAATGGTTCAAACCATAGACAGTGAGAAGAGTCAGTCTCCTTGTACTTAAGTCTGCATTGTGCCTTTTGTATTTTGTTAAGATGCAATTTCTGTGTTTCATCGTCAATAAGGAGGTCAGAAAGATACAGTAAACCTGAAGTGAAGCATCGGAATCTAAAACTAGTGTCACAGGAATGGTTCAAAACTTAGACAGTAGGAAGAGTCAGTCTTCTTGAACTTAAGTCGGCGTTGTGCCTTTTGTATTTAATTCCGATGCAATTTCTGTGTTTCATCGTCAATAAGAAGGTAAGAGGGATACAGTAAAGCTGAAGTGAAGCATTGGAATCTGTAATAAGTGTCACAGGAATGGTTCAAAGACATAGACAGTAAGAGGAGTCAGTCTTCTTGTCCCTAAGTCGGCATTGTGCCTTTTGTATATAATTCCGATGCAATATCTGTGTTTCATCGTCAATAAGAAGGTCAGCTGGATTCAATAAACCTGAAGTGAAGCATCGGAATCTATAACTAGTGTCACAGGAATGGTTCAAAACATAGGCAGTAAGAAGAGCCAGTCTTCTTGTACTTGAGTCTGCTTTGTGCCTTTTGTATTTAATTCCGATGATATATCTGTGTTTCATCGTCAATACGATGGTCAGAGGGATACAGTAAACCTGAAGTGATGCATCGGAACCTACAACTAGTGTCACAGGAATGGTTAAAAACGTAGACAGTAAGAAGAGTCAGTCTTCTTGTACTTAAGTCGGCATTGTGCGTTTTGAATATAATTCCGATGCAATTTCTGTGTTTCATTGTCTATAAGAAGGTCTGAGGGAATCAGTAAACCTGAAGTGAAGCATCGGAATCTATAACTAGTGTCACAGGAATGGTTCAAAGCATAGACAGTAAGAAGAGTCAGTTTTCTTGTACTTAAATCGGCATTGTGCTTTTGTATTTAATTCCGTTGCAATTTCTGTGTATCATCGTCAATAAGAAGGTCAGAGGGATACAGTAAACCTGAAGTGAAGCATCGGAATCTATAACTAGTGTTCAGGAATGGTTCAAATCATAGACAGTAAGAAGAGTCAATTTTTATGTACTTAAGTCGGCATTGTGAATATTCTATTTAATTCCGATGCAATTTCTGTGTTTCATCGTCAATAAGGAAGCCAGAGGGATACAGCAAACCTGAAGTGAAGCATAGGAATCTATAGCTAGTGTCACAGGAAAGGTTCAAACATAGACAGTAAGAAGTGTCAGTTTCCTTGAACATAAGTCGCCATTGTGCCTTTTGTATTTAATTCCGATGCAATTTCTGTGTTTCGGGTTCAATAGGAATGTCCACGGGATACAGTAAACCTGATGTGCAACATCGGAAACTACAACCGGGCTCACAGGAAAGGTTCACAACATAGACGGCAAGGAGAGCCAGTCTTCTTGTACTTGAGTCGCCATTGTGCATTTTGTATTTAATTCCGATGCAATTTCTGTGTTTCATCGTCAATAAGAAGGTCTGACGGATACAGTAAACCGGAAGCGAAGCATCGGAATCTGTAACTTGTGTCACAGGAATGGTTCAAAACATAGACAGTAAGAAGAGTCAGTTTTCTTGTACTTAAGTCGGAATGTGCATTTTGTATTTAATTCCGATGCAATTTCTGTGTTTCATCGTCAATAAGAAGGTCCACGGGATACAGAAAACCTCAAGTGAAGCATCGGAATCTATACCTAGTGCCACAGGAATGATTCAAATCATAGTCAATAAGAAGAGTCAGTCTTCTTGTCCTAAAGTCGGCATTGTGCCTTTTGTATATAACTCCGATGCAATTTCTGTGTTTCATCGTCAATAAGAAGGTCAGCTGGATACAGTAAACCTGAAGTAAAGCATCGGAATCTATAACAAGTGTCACAGGAATGGTTCAAAGCATAGGCAGTAGGAAGAGCCAGTCTTCTTGTACTTGAGTCGGCATTGTGCCTTTTGCATATAATTCCGATGAAATTTCTGTGTTTGATCGTCAATAAGAAGGTCAGAGGGATACAGAAAACCTCAAGAGAACCATCGGAATCTATAACTAGTGCCACAGGAATGATTCAAATTATAGACAATAAGAAGAGTCAGTCTTCTTGTACTTAAGTCGGCATTGTGCTTCTGTATTTAGTTAAGATGCAATTTTTGTGTTTCATCGTCAATAAGGAGGTCAGAGGCATACTGTAAACCTGTAGTGAAGTATCGGAATCTAAAACTAGTGTCACAGGAATGGTTCAAAACATAGACAGTAAGAAGAGTCAATTTTTTTGTACATAAGTCGGCATTGTGAATATTCTATTTAATTCCGATGCAATTTCTGTGTTTCATCGTCAATAAGAGGGTCAGCTGGATACAGTAAACCTGAAGTGCAGCATCTGAATCTATAACTAGTGTCACAGGAAAGGTTCAAACCATAGACAGTAAGAAGAGTCAGTCTCCTTGTACTTAAGTCTGCATTGTGCCTTTTGTATTTAGTTAAGATGCAATTTATGTGTTTCATCGTCAATAAGGAGGTCAGAGAGATACAGTAAACCTGAAGTGAAGCATCGGAATCTATAACAAGTGTCACAGGAATGGTTCAAAGCATAGGCAGTAGGAAGAGCCAGTCTTCTTGTACTTGAGTCGGCATTGTGCCTATTGCATATAATTCCGATGAAATTTCTGTGTTTGATCGTCAATAAGAAGGTCAGAGGGATACAGAAAACCTCAAGAGAAGCATCGGAATCTATAACTAGTGCCACAGGAATGATTCAAATCATAGACAATAAGAAGAGTCAGTCTTCTTGTACTTAAGTCGGCATTGTGCTTCTGTATTTAGTTAAGATGCAATTTTTGTGTTTCATCGTCAATAAGGAGGTCAGAGGCATACAGAAAACCTGTAGTGAAGTATCGGAATCTAGAACTAGTGCCACAGGAATGGTTCAAAACATAGGCAGTAGGAAGAGTCAGTCTTCTTGTACTTCAGTCTGCATTGTGCCTTTTGTATTTAATTCCGATGCAATTTCTGTGTTTCATCGTCAATAAGAAGGTCAGAGGGATACAGTTAAACTGACGTGAAGCATCGGAATCTATAACTAGTGTCACAGGAATGGTTCAAAACACAGACAGTAAGAAGAGTCAGTCTTCTTGTCCTAAAGTCGGCATTGTGCCTTTTGTATTTAACTCCGATGCAATTTCTGTACTTCATCATCAATAAGAAGGTCAGCTGGATACAGTATACCTGAAGTGCAGCATCTGAATCTATAACTAGTGTCACATGAATGGTTCAAACCATAGACAGTAAGAAGAGTCAGTCTCCTTGTACTTAAGTCTGCATTGTGCCTTTTGTATTTAGTTAAGATGCAATTTCTGTGTTTCATCGTCAATAAGGAGGTCAGAGAGATACAGTAAACCTGAAGTGAAGCATCCGAATCTAAAACTAGTGTCACAGGAATGGTTCAAATCATAGAAAGTAAGAAGAGTAAATTTTTTTGTACTTAAGTCGGCATTGTGCCTATTGTATTTAATTCCGATGCAATTTCTGTGCTTCATCATCAATAAGAAGGTCAGCTGGATACAGTATACCTGAAGTGCAGCCTCTGAATCTATAACTAGTGTCACAGGAATTGTTGAAACCATGGACAGTAAGAAGAGTCAGTCTTCTTGAACTTAAGTCGGATTGTGCCTTTTGTATTTAATTATGATGCAATTTCTGTAATTCATCGACAATAAGAAGGTCCAAGGGATACAGTAAACCTGAAGTGATGCATCGTAATCTATAACTAGTGCCGCAGGAATGGTTCAAAACATAGACAGTAAGAAGAGTCAGTTTTCTTGTACTTTAGTCGGCATTGTGCCATCTGTATATAATTCCGAAGCAATTTCTTGTTTCATCGTCAATAAGAAGGTCACAGGGATACAGTAAACCTGAGGTGAAGCATCGGAAACTATAACTAGTGCCACAGGAATGGTTCAAAACATAGGCAGTAAGAAGAGTCAGTTTTCTTGTACTTAAGTCGGCATTGTGCCATCTGTTTATAATTCCGAAGCAATTTCTTGTTTCATCGTCAATAAGAAGGTCACAGGGATACGGTAAACCTGAAGTGAAGCATCGGAATCTATAACTAGTGTCACAGGAATGGTTCAAAACATAGGCAGTAAGAAGAACCAGTCTTCTTGTACTTGAGTCAGCATTGTGCCTTTTGTATTTTATTCCGATGAAAGTTCGGTCTGTGATCGTCACTAAGAAGGTCAGAGGGATACAGTAAACCTAAAGTGAAGCATCGGAATCTATAACTAGTGTCACAGGAATGGTTCAAAACATAGACAGTAAGAAGAGTCAGTCTTCTTGTACTTAAGTCTGCATTGTCGCTTTTGTATTTAGTTAAGATGCAATTTCTGTGATCCATCGCTAATAAGGGGGTCAGAGAGATACAAAAACCTGAAGTGAAGCATCGCAATCTAAAACTAGAGTCACAGGAATGGTTCAAAACGTAGACAGTAGGTAGAGTAAGTCTTCTTGAACTTAAGTCGGGATTGTGCCTTTTGTATTTAATTCCGATGCAATTTCTGTGTTTCATCGTCAATAAGACGGTCAGAGGGATACAGTAAAACTGAAGTGAAGCATCGGAATCTATAACTAGTGTCACAGGAATGGTTCAAATCATAGACAGTAAGAAGAGTGAGTCTTCTTGTACCTAAGTCGGCATTGTGCCTTTTGTATATAATTCCGATGCAATTTCTGTGTTTCATCGTCAAGAAGAAGGTCAGCTGGATACAGTAAACCTGAAGTGAAGCATCGGAATCTATAACAAGTGTCACAGGAATGGTTCAAAGCATAGGCAGTAGGAAGAGCCAGTCTTCTTGTACTTGAGTCGGCATTGTGCCTTTTGCATATAATTCCGATGAATTTTCTGTGTTTGATCGTCAATAAGAAGGTCAGAGGGATACAGAAAACCTCGAGAGAAGCATCGGAATCTATAACTAGTGCCACAGGAATGATTCAAATCATAGACAATAAGAAGAGTCAGTCTTCTTGTACTTAAGTCGGCATTGTGCTTCTGTATTTAGTTAAGATGCAATTTTTGTGTTTCATCGTCAATAAGGAGGTCAGAGGCATACTGTAAACCTGTAGTGAAGTATCGGAATCTAAAACTAGTGTCACAGGAATGGTTCAAAACATAGACCGTAAGAAGAGTCAATTTTTTTGTACATAAGTCGGCATTGTGAATATTCTATTTAACTCCGATGCAATTTCTGTGTTTCATCGTCAATAAGAAGGTCAGCTGGATACAGTAAACCTGAAGCGCAGCATCTGAATCTATAACTAGTGTCACAGGAATGGTTCAAACCATAGACAGTAAGAAGAGTCAGTCTCCTTGTACTTAAGTCTGCATTGTGCCTTTTGTATTTAGTTAAGATGCAATTTCTGTGTTTCATCGTCAATAAGGAGGTCAGAGAGATACAGTAAACCTGAAGTGAAGCATCGGAATCTATAACAAGTGTCACAGGAATGGTTCAAAGCATAGGCAGTAGGAAGAGCCAGTCTTCTTGTACTTGAGTCGGCATTGTGCCTTTTGCATATAATTCCGATGAAATTTCTGTGTTTGATCGTCAATAAGAAGGTCAGAGGGATACAGAAAACCTCAAGAGAAGCATCGGAATCTATAACTAGTGCCACAGGAATGATTCAAATCATAGACAATAAGAAGAGTCAGTCCGCTTGTACTTAAGTCGGCATTGTGCTTCTGTATTTAGTTAAGATGCAATTTTTGTGTTTCATCGTCAATAAGGAGGTCAGAGGCATACTGTAAACCTGTAGTGAAGTATCGGAATCTAAAACTAGTGTCACAGGAATGGTTCAAATCATAGACAGTAAGAAGAGTCAATTTTTTTGTACTTAAGTCGGCATTGTGAATATTCTATTTAATTCCTATGCAATTTGTGTGTTTCATCGTCAATAAGGAAGCCAGAGGGATACAGTAAACCTGAAGTGAAGCATCGGAATCTATAACTAGTGTCACAGGAATGGTTCAAAACATAGACAGTATGAAGAGTCAGTTTTCTTGTACATAAGTCGGCATTGTGCCTTTTGTATTTAATTCCGATGCAATTTCTGTGTTTCATCGTCAAAAAGGAGGTCCGAGGGATACATTAAACCTGAAGTGAAGCATCGGAATCTAAAATAAGTGTCACAGGAATGGTTCTAAACATAGACAGTAGGAAGAGGCAGTCTTCTTGTACTTCAGTCGGCATTGTGCTTTTTGTATTTAATTCCGATGCAATTTCTGTGTTTCATCGTCAATAAGAAGGTCAGAGGGATACAGTAAAACTGAAGTGAAGCATCGGAATCAATTACTAGTGTCACAGGAATGGTTCAAAACATAGACATTAGGAAGAGTCAGTCTTCTTGTACTAAAGTCGGCATTGTGCCTTTTGTATTTAATTCCGATGCAATTTCTGTGTTTCATCATAAATAAGAAGGTGAGCTGGATACAGTATACCTGAAGTGCAGCCTCTGAATCTATAACTAGTGTCACAGGAATGGTTCAAACCATAGACAGTAAGAAGAGTCAGTCTTCTTGAACTTAAGTCGGCATTGTGCCTTTTGTATTTAATTATGATGCAATTTCTGTAATTCATCGACAATCAGAAGGTCCAAGGGATACGGTAAACCTGAAGTGATGCATCGGAATCTACAACTAGTGTCACAGGAATGGTTCAAAACGTAGACAGTAAGAAGAGTCAGTCTTCTTGTACTTAAGTCGGCATTGTGCGTTTTGTATATTATTCCGATGCAATATCTGTGTTTCATCGTTTATAAGAAGGTCAGAGGGATACAGTAAACCTGAAGTGAAGCATCGGAATCTATAACTAGTGTCACAGGAATGGTTCAAAACATAGACAGTAAGAAGAGTCAGTTTTCTTGTACTTAAGTCGGCATTGTGCCTTGTGTATTTAATTCCGATGCAATTTCTGTGTTTCATCGTCAATAAGAAGGTCAGAGGGATACAGTAAACCTGAAGTGAAGCATCGGAATCTATAACTAGTGTCACAGGAATGGTTCAAAACATAGACAGTAAGAAGAGTCAATTTTTTTGTACTTAAGTCGGCATTGTGAATATTCTGTTTAATTCCGATGCAATTTCTGTGTTTCATCGTCAATAAGGAAGCCAGAGGGATACAGTAAACCTGAAGTGAAGCATCGGAATGAATAGCTAGTGTCACAGGAAAGGTTCAAACATAGACAGTAAGAAGTGTCAGTTTATTTGAACTTAAGTCGGCATTGTGCCTTTTGTATTCAATTCCGATGCAATTTCTGTGTTTCGTCGTCAATAGGAGTGTCCACAGTATACAGTAAACCTGATGTGCAACATCGGAAACTACAACCGGGCTCACAGGAATGGTTCAAAACATAGACACTAAGAAGGGTCACTTTTCTTGTACTTAAGTCGGCATTGTGCTTTTTCTATTTAATTCCGATGCAAGTTCTGTGTTTCATCGTCATTAAGAAGGTCAGAGGGATACAGTAAACCTGAAGTGAAGCATCGGAATCTATAACTAGTGTCACAGGAATGGTTCAAAACATAGACAGTAAGAAGTGTCGGTTTTCTTGTACTTAAGTCGGCATTGTGCTTTTTGTATTCAATTCCGATGCAATTTCTGCTTTTCGTCGTCAATAAGAAGGTTCACGGGATACAGTAAACCCGAAGTGAAGCATCGGAATCTACAACCGGTCTCACAGGAAAGGTTCAAAACATAGACAGTAAGAAGAGCTAGTCTTCTTGCACTTGAGTCGGCATTGTGCCTTTTGCATTTAATTCCGATGCAATTTCTGTGTTTCATCGTCAATAAGAAAGTCAGAGGGATACAGTAAACCTGAAGTCAAGCATCGGAATCTATAACTAGTGTCACAGGAATGGTTCAAAACATAGGCAGTAAGAAGAGCCAGTCTTCTTGTACGTGAGTCGGTATTGTGCCTCTTGTATTTAATTCCGATGAAATTTCTGTGTCTGATCGTCAATAAGATGGTCAGAGGGATACAGTAAACCTGAAGTGAAGCATCGGAATCTATAACTAGTGTCACAGGAATGGTTCAAAGCATAGACAATAAGAAGAGTCAATCTTCTTGTACTTAAGTCTGCATTGTGCCTTTTGTAATTAGTTAAGGTGCAATTTCTGTGTTTCATCGTCAATAAGGAGGCCCGAGCGATACAGTAAACCTGAAGTGAAGCATCGGAATTTAAAACAAGTGTCACTGGAATGGTTCTAAACATAGACAGTAGGAAGAGTCAGTCATCTTGTACTTCAGTCGGCATTGTGCCTTTTGTATTTAATTCCGGTGCAATTTCTGTGTTTCTTTGTCAATAAGAAGGTCAGAGGGATACAGTAAAATTGAAGTGAAGCATCGGAATCAATTACTAGTGTCACAGGAATGGTTCAAAACATAGACAGTAAGAAGAGTCAGTCTTCTTGTACTAAAGTCGGCATTGTGCCTTTTGTATTTAATTCCGATGCAATTTCTGTGCTTCATCATCAATAAGAAGGTCAGCTGGATACAGTATACCTGAAGTGCAGCCTCTGAATCTATAACTAGTGTCACAGTAATGGTTCAAACCATAGACGGTAAGAAGAGTCAGTCTTCTTGAACATAAGTCGGCATTGTGCCTTTTGTATTTAATTATGATGCAATTTCTGTATTTCATCGTCAATAAGAAGGTCCAAGGGATACAGTAAACCTGAAGTGATGCATCGGAATCTATAACTAGTGTCACAGGAATGGTTCAAAACGTAGACAGTAAGAAGAGTCAGTCTTCTTGTACTTAAGTCGGCATTGTGCGTTTTGTATATAATTCCGATGCAATTTCTGTGTTTCATCGTCTATAAGAAGGTCAGAGGGATCCAGTAAACCTGAAGTGAAGCATCGTAATCTATAACTAGTGTCACAGGAATGGTTCAAAACTTAGACAGTAAGAGGAGCCAGTCTTCTTTTACTTAAGTCGGCATTGTGCCTTCTGTATATAATTCCGAAGCAATTTCTGTGTTTCATCGTCAATAAGAAGGTCAGAGGGATACAGTAAACCTGAAGTGAAGCATCGGAATCTATAACTAGTGTCACAGGAATGGTTCAAAACATAGACAGTAAGAAGAGTCAATTGTTTTGTACTTAAGTTGGCATTGTAAATATTCTATTTAATTCCGATGCAATTTCTGTGTTTCATCGTCAATAAGGAGGCCAGAGGGATACAGTAAACCTGAAGTGAAGCATCGGAATCTATAACTAGTGTCACAGGAAAGGTTCAAACATAGACAGTAAGAAGTGTCAGTTTCCTTGAACTTAAGTCGGCATTGTGCATTTTGTATTTAATTCCGATGCAATTTCTGTGTTTCGTCGTCAATGGGAATGTCCACGGGATACAGTAAACCTGATGTGCAACATCGGAAACTACAACCGGTCTCACAGGAAAGGTTCAAAACATAGACAGCAAGAAGAGCATGTCTTCTTCTACTTGAGTCGGCATTGTGCCTTTTGTATTTAATTCCGATGCAATTTCTGTGTTTCATCGTCCATCAGAAGGTCAGAGGGATACAGCAAACCTGAAGTGACGCATCGGAATCTATAACTCGTGTCACAGGAATGGTTCAAATCATAGACGGTAATAAGAGTCCGTTTTCTTGTAATTAAGTCGGCATTGTGCCTTTCGTATTTAATTCCGATGCAATTTCTGTGTTTCATCGTCAATCAGAAGGTCAGAGGGATACAGTAAAACTGAAGTGAAGCATCGGAATCAATTACTAGTGGCACAGGAATGGTTCAAAACATAGACAGTATGAAGAGTCAGTCTTCTTGTACTAAAGTCGGCATTGTGCCTTTTGTATTTAATTCCGATGCAATTTCTGTGCTTCATCATCAATAAGAAGGTCAGCTGGATACAGTATACCTGAAGTGCAGCCTCTGAATTTGTAACTATTGTCACAGGAATGGCACAAACCATAGACAATAAGAAGAGTCAGTCTTCTTGTACTTAAGTCTGCATTGTGCCTTTTGTAATTAGTTAAAATGCAATTTCTGTGTTTCATCGTCAATAAGAAGGTCCAAGGGATACAGTAAACCTGAAGTGAAGCTTCGGAATCTATAACTAGTGTCACAGGAATGGTTCAAAGCATAGACGGTAAGAGGAGCCAGTCTTCTTGTACTTAAGTCGGCATTGTATCTTCTGTATATAATTCCGAAGCAATTTCTGTGTTTCATCGTCACTAATAAGGTCACAGGGATACAGAAAACCTGAAGTGAAGCATCGGAATCTATAACTAGTGTCACTGGAATGGTTCAAAACATAGACAGTAAGAAGAGTCAGTTTTCTTGTACTTAAGTCGGCATTCTGCCTCTTGTATTTAATTCCGATGCAATTTCTGTGTTTCATCATCAATGAGAAGGTCAGAGGGATACAGTAAACCTGAAGTGAAGCATCGGAATCTATAACTAGTGTCACAGGAATGGTTCAAAAACTTAAGTCGGCATTGTGAATATTGTATTTAATTCCGATGCAATTACTGTGTTTCATCGTGAATAAGGAGGCCAGAGGGATACAGTAAACCTGAAGTGAAGCATCGGAATCTATAACTAGTGTCACAGGAAAGGTTCAAAAATAGACAGTAAGAAGTGTCGGTTTTCTTGTACTTAAGTCGGCATTGTGCTTTTAGTATTCAATTCCGATGCAATTTCTGCTTTTCGTCGTCAATAAGAAGGTTCACGGGATACAGTAAATCTGAAGTGGAGCTTCGGAATCTAAAACCGGTCTCACAGGAAAGGTTCAAAGCATAGACAGTAAGAAGAGCCAGTATTCTTGTACTTGAGTCGGCCTTCTGCGTTTTGTATTTAATTCCTATGCTATTGCTGTGTTTCATCATCAATAAGAAGGTCAGAGGGATACAGTAAACCCGAACTGAAGCATCGGATTCTATAACTAGTGTCACAGGAATGGTTAAAAACATAGACAGTAAGAAGAGTCAGTTTTCTTGTACTTAAGTCGGCATTGTGCCTTCTGTATATAATTCCGAAGTAATTTCTGTGTTTCATCGTCAATAAGAAGGTCACAGGAATACAGTAAACCTGAAGTGAAGCATCGGAAACTATAACTAGTGTCACAGGAATGGTTCAAAACATAGACAGTAAGAAGAGTCAGTTTTCTTGTACTTAAGTCGGTATTGTGCCTTTTGCATTTAATTCCGATGCAATTTCTGTGTTTCATCGTCATTATGGAGGTCAGAGGGATACAGTAAACCTGAAGTGAAGCATCGGAATCTATAACTAGTGTCAGAGGTATGGTTCAAACCATAGACAGTAAGAGGAGTCAGTTTTCTTGTACTTAAGTCTGTATTGTGCCTTTTGTAATTAGTTAAGATGCAATTTCTGTGTTTCATCGTCAATAAGGAGGCCCGAGGGATACAGTAAACCTGAAGTGAAGCATCGGAATTTAAAACAAGTGTCACTGGATTGGTTCTAAACATAGACAGTAGGAAGAGTCAGTCTTCTTGTACTTCAGTCGGCATTGTGCCTTTTGTATCTAATTCCGATGCAATTTCTGTATTTCATCGTCAATAAGAAGGTCCAAGGGATACAGTAAACCTGAAGTGATGCATCGGAATCTATAACTAGTGTCACAGGAATGGTTCAAGACGTAGACAGTAAGAAGAATCAGTCTTCTTGTACCTAAGTCGGCATTGTGCGTTTTGCATATGATTCCAATGAAATTTCTGTGTTTCATCGTCTATAAGAAGCTCAGAGGGATACAGTAAACCTGAAGTGAAGCATCGGAATCTATAACTAGTGTCACAGGAATGGTTCAAGACATAGACAGTAAGAGGCGTCAGTCTTCTTGTTCCTAAGTCGGCATTGTGCCTTTTGTATATAATTCCGATGCAATTTCTGTGTTTCATCGTCAATAAGAAGGTCAGAGGGATACAGTTAAACTGAAGTGAAGCATCAGAATCTATAACTAGTGTCACAGGAATGGTTCAAAACATAGACAGTGAGAAGAGTCAGTTTTCTTGTACTTAAGTCGGCATTGTGCCTTTTGTATTTAATTCCGATGCAATTTCTGTGTTTCATCGTTAATAAGGAGGCCAGACGGATACAGCAAAACCTGAAGTGAAGCATCGGAATTTAAAGCTAGTGTCACAGGAATGGTTCAAGACATAGACAGTAAGAGGCGTCAGTCTTCTTGTTCCTAAGTCGGCATTGTGCCTTTTGTATATAATTCCGATGCAATTTCTGTGTTTCATCGTCAATACGAAGGTCAGAGGGATACAGTTAAACTGAAGTGAAGCATCAGAATCTATAACTAGTGTCACAGGAATGGTTCAAAACATAGACAGTAAGAAGAGTCAGTCTTCTTGTACTTAAGTCGGCTTTGTGCATTTTGTATTTAATTATGATGCAATTTCTGTGTTTCATCGTCAATAAGAAGGTCCAAGAAATACAGTAAACCCTAGGTGAAGCATCGGAATCTATAACTAGTGTCAAAGAAATGGTTCAAAAGCATAGGCAGTAGCAAGAGTCAGTCTTCTTGTACTTAAGTCGGCATTGTGCATTTTGTATTTAATTCCGATGCAATTTCTGTGTTTCATCGTCAATAAGAAGGTCAGAGGGATACAGTAAAATTAATGTGAAGTATCGGAATCTATAACTAGTGTCACAGGAATGGTTAAAAACATAGACAGCAAGAAGAGTCAGTTTTCGTGTACTTATGTCGGCATTGTGCCTTCTGTATATAATTCCGAAGCAATTTCTGTGTTTCATCGTCAATAAGAAGGTCACAGGGATACAGTAAACCTGAAGTGAAGCATCGGAATCTATAACTAGTGTTACAGAAATGGTTCAAGACATAGACAGTAAGAAGAGTCAGTTTTCTTGTACTTTAGTGGGCATTGTGCCTTTAATTTTTAATTCCGATGCAATATCTGTGTTTCATCGTCAATAAGAATGTCAGAGGGATACAGTAAACCTGAAGTGAAGCATCGGAATGTATAACTACTGTCACAGGAATGGATCAAAACATAGACAGTAAGAAGAGTTAGTTTTCTTGTATTTAAATCGGCATTGTGCCGATTCTATTTAATTCCGATGCAATTTCTGTGTTTCGCATCAACAAGAAGGTCCAAGGGATACGGTAAATCTGAAGTGAAGCTTCGGAATCTAAAACCGGTCTCACAGGAAAGGTTCAAAACATAGACAATAAGAGGAGTCAGTTTTCTTGTACTTTAGTCGGCAATGTGCCTTTTCTATTTAATTCCAATGCAATTTCTGTGTTTCATAGTCAATAAGAAGGTAAGAGTGATACAGTAAACCTGAAGTGAAGCATCGGAATCTATAACTAGTGTCACAGGAATGCTTCAAAATTTAGACAGTAAGAAGTGTCAGCTTTCTTGTACTTGAGACGGCATTGTGCCTTTTGTATTCAATTCCGATGCAATATCTGCTTTTCGTCGTCAAAAAGAAGGTCAACGGGATACAGTAAACCAGAAGTGAAGCATTGGAATCTAAAACCGGTTTCACAGGAAAGGTTCAAAGCATAGACAGTAAGAAGAGCCAGTCATCTTGTGCTTGAGTCGGCACTGTGCCTTTTGTATCTAATTCCGATGCAATTTCTGTGTTTCATCGTCAATAAGAAAGTCAGAGGGATACAGTAAACCTGAAGTGAAGCATCGGAAACTACAACTAGTGTCACAGGAATGGTTCAAAACATAGGCTGTAAGAAGAGCCAGTCTTCTTGTACTTAAGTCGGCATTGTGCATTTTGTATTTAATTCCGATGCAATTTCTGTGTTTCATCGTCAATAAGAAGGTCAGAGGGATACAGTAAAACTAAAGTGAAGCATCGGAATCTATACCTAGTGTCAAACGAATGGTTCAAAGATATAGGCAGTAGGAAGAGTCAGTCTTCTTGTAATTAAGTCGGCATTGTGCATTTTGTATTTAATTCCGATGCAATTTCTGTGTTTCATCGTCAATAAGAAGGTCAGAGGGATACAGTTAAACTGAAGTGAAGCATCAGAATCTATAACTAGTGTCACAGGAATGGTTCAAAACATAGACAGTAAGAAGAGTCAGTCTTCTTGTACTTAAGTCGGCATTGTGCCTTTTGCATTTAATTATGATGCAATTTCTGTGTTTCATCGTCAATAAGAAGGTCCAAGAAATACAGTAAACCTTAGGTGAAGCATCGGAATCTATAACTAGTGTCAAATGAATGGTTCAAAAACGTAGGCAGTAGCAAGAGTCAATCTTCTTGTTTTTAAGTCGGCATTGTGCATTTTGTATTTAATTCCGATGCAGTTTCTGTGTTTCGTCGTCAATAAGAAGGTCAACGGGATACAGTAAACCTGAAGTGAAGCATCGGAATCAAAAACCGGATTCACAGGAAAGGTTCAAAACATAGACCGTAAGAAGAGCCAATCATCTTGTACTTGAGTCTCATTGTGCCTTTTGTATCTCATTCCGATGCAATTTCTGTGTTTCATCGTCAATAAGAAAGTCAGAGGGATACAGTAAACCTGAAGTGAAGCATGGGAAACTATAACTAGTGTCACAGGAATGGTTCAAACATAGGCTGTAAGAAGAGCCAGTCTTCTTGTACTTGAGTCGGTATTGTGCCTTTTGTATTTAATTCCGATTAAATTTCTGTGTTTGATCGTCAATAAGAAGGTCAGCTAGATACAGTAAACCTGAAGTGAAGCATCGGAATCTATAACTAGTGTCACAGGAATGGTTCATAACATAGGCAGTAAGAGGAGCCAGTCTTCTTGTACTTGAGTCGGCATTGTGCCCTTTGTATTTAATTCCGATGAAATTTCTCTGTTTGATCGTCAATAAGAAGGTCAGAGGGATACAGAAAACCTGAAGTGAAGCATCGGAATCTATAACTAGTATCACAGGAATGGTTCAAAGCATTGACAATAAGAAGAGTCAGTCTTCTTGTACTTAAGTCGGCATTGTGCTTTAGTATTTAAGTAAGATGTAATTTCTGTGTTTCATCGTCAATAAGGAGGTCCGAGGGATACAGTAAACCTGAAGTGAAGCATCGGAATTTAAAACTAGTGTCGCAGGAATGGTCCAAAACATTACAGTAGGAAGAGTCAGTCCTCTCGTACTTCAGTCAGCATTGTGCCTTTTGTATTTAATTCCGAAGCAATTTCTGTGTTTCATCGTCAATACGAAGGTGAGACGGAGACAGTAAAACTGAAGTGAAGCATCGGAATCTATAACTAGTGTCACAGGAATGGTTCTAAACATAGACAGTAAGAAGGATCAGTCTTCTTGTACTTAAGTCGGCATTGTGCCTCTTGTATTTAATTCCGATGCAATTTCTTTGTTTCGTCGTCAATAGAAATGTCCAATGGATACAGTAAACCTGAAGTGAAGCATCGGAATCTAAAACTAGTGTCACAGGAATGGTTCAAAACATAGACAGTAGGAAGGGACAGCCTTCCTGTACTTCAGTCGGCATTGTGCCTTTTGTATTTAATTCCGATGCAATTTGTGTGTTTCATCGTCAATAAGAAGGTCAGAGGGATACAGTAAAACTGAAGAGAAGCATCGGAATCTATAACTAGTGTCACAGGAATGGTTCAAAACTTAGACAGTAAGAAGAATCAGTCTTCTTGTACTAAAGTCGGCATTGTGCCTTTTGTATTTAACTCCGATGCAATTTCTTTGCTTCATCATCAATAAGAAGGTCAGCTGGATACAGTATACCTGAAGTGCAGCATCTGAATCTGTAACTAGTGTCACAGGAATGGTTCAAACCATAGACAGTAAGAGGAGTCAGTCTTCTTGTACTTAAGTCGGCATTGTGCCTTTTGTATTTAACTCCGATGCAATTTCTGTGCTTCATCATCAATAAGAAGGTCTGCTAGATACATTATACCAGAAGTGCAGCATCTTAATCTATTACTAGTGTCACAGGAATGGTTCAAACCATAGACAGTAAGAAGAGTCAGTCTTCTTGTACTTCAATCTGCATTGTGCGTTTTGTCTTTAGTTAAGATGCAAAATCTGTTTTTCATCGTCAATAAGGAGGTCAGAGAGATACAGTAAACCTGTAGTGAAGCAGCGGAATCTAAAACTAGTGACACAGGAATGGTTCAAAACTTAGACAGTAGGAAGAGTCAGTCATATTGAACTTATGTCGGCATTGTGCCGTTTGTATTTAATTCCAATGCAATTTCTGTGTTTCATCGTCAACAAGAATTTAAGAGGGATACAGTAAACCTGAAGTGAAGCATCGGAATCTATAACTAGTGTCACAGGAATGCTTCAAAATTTAGACAGTAAGAAGTGTCAGTTTTCTTGTACTTGAGACGGCATTGTGCCTTTTGTATTCAATTCCGATGCAATATCTGCTTTTCGACGTCAATAAGAAGGTCAGCGGGATACAGTAAACCTGAAGTGAAGCATCGGAATCTAAAACCGGTTTCACAGGAAAGGTTCAAAACATAGACAGTAAGAAGAGCCAGTCATCTTGTACTTGAGTCGGCATTGTGCCTTTTGTATCTAATTCCGATGAAATTTCTGTGTTTGATCGTCAATATGAAGGTCAGAGGGATACAGTAAACCTGAAGCGAAGCATCGGCGTTTATAACTAGTGTCACAGGATTGGTTCAAAACATAGACAGTAAGAGGAGCCAGTCTTCTTTTACTCGAGTCGGCATTGTGCCTTTTGTATTTAATTCCGATGCAATTTCTGTGTTTCATCGTCAATAAGAAGGTCAGAGGGATACAGTAAACCGGAAGTGAAGCATCGGAATCTATAACTAGTGTCAAAGGAATGATTCAAAACATAGACAGTAGGAAGAGTCAGTCTTCTTGTACTTAAGTCGGCATTGTGGCTTTTGTATTTAATTCCGATGCAATTTCTGTGTTTAATCGTCAATAAGAAGGTCAGAGGGATACAGTAAACCTAATGTGAAGTATCGGAATCTATAACTAGTGTCACAGGAATGGTTAAAATCATAGACAGTAAGAAGAGTCAGTTTTCTTGTACTCATGTCGGCATTGTGCCTTCTGTATATAATTCCGAAGCAATTTCTGTGTTTCATCGTCAACAAGAAGGTCACAGGGATACAGTAAACCTGAAGTGATGCATCGGAATCTATAGCTAGTGTCACAGGAATGGTTCAAACATAGACAGTATGAAGAGTCAGTTCTCTTGTACTTAAGTCGGCATTGTGCCTTTTGTATTTAATTCCGATGCAATTTCTGTGTTTCATCGTCAATAAGAAAGTCAGAGGGATACAGTAAACCTGACGTGAAGCATCGGAATTTATAACTACTGTCACAAGAATGGGTCAAAACTTAGACAGTGAAAAGAGTTAGTTTTCTTGTACTTAAGTCGGCATTGTGCCTATTCTATTTTATTCCGATGCAATTTCTGTGTTTCGGCGTCGATAAGAAGGTCCAAGGGATACGGTAAACCTGAAGTGAAGCATCGGAATCTAAAACCGATCTCACAGGAAAGGTTCAAATCATAGACAGTAAGAAGAGTCAGTTTTCTTGTACTTAAGTCGGCAATGTGCCTTTTCTATTTAATTAAGAACCAATATCTGTGTTTCATCGTCAATAAGAAGGTAAGTGGGATACAGTAAACCTGAAGTGAAGCATCGGAATCTATTACTAGTGTCACAGGAATGCTTCAAAACATAGACAGTAAGAAGTGTCAATTTTCTTGTACTTAAGTCTGCATTGTGCCTTTTGTAATTAGTTAAGATGTAATTTCTGTGTTTTATCGTCAATAAGGAAGTCAGAGAGATACAGTAAACCTGAAGTGAAGCATCGGAATCTAAAACTAGTGTCACAGGAATGGTTCAAAACATAGAAAGTAAGAAGAATCAGTCTTCTTGTACATAAGTCGGCATAGTGCCTTTTGTATTTAATTCCGATGCAATTTCTGTGTTTCGTCGTCAATAGAAATGTCCAAGGGATACAGTGAACCTGAAGTGAAGCAACGGAATCTACAACTAGTGTCACAGGAATGGTTCAAAACTTAGACAGTAAGAAGAGTCAGTTTTCTTGTACTTCAGTCGGCATTGTGCCTTTTGTATTTAATTCCGATGCAATTTCTGTGTCTCATCGTCAATAAGAAGGTAAGAGGGATACAGTAAACCTGAAGTGAAGCATCGGAATCTATAACTAGTGTCACAGGAATGCTTCAAATCATAGATAGTAAGAAGGGTCACTTTTCTTGTACTTAAGTCGGCATTGTGCCTTTTGTATTCAATTCCGATGCAATTTCTGCTTTCCGTCGTCAATAAGTAGGTCCTCGGGATACAATAAACCTGAGGTGAGGCATCGGAATCTAAAACAGGTCTCACAGGACAGGTTCAAAGCATAGACAGTAAGAAGAGCCAGTCTTCTTGTACTTGAGTCGGCATTGTGCATTTTGTATTTAATTCCGATGCAATTTCTGTGTTTCATCGTCAATAAGAAAGTCAGAGGGATACAGTAAACCTGAAGTGAAGCATCGGAATCTATAACTAGAGTCACAGGAATGGTTCAAACTATAGGCAGTAAGAAGAGCCAGTCTTCTTGTACTTGAGTCGGTATTGTGCCTTTTGTATTTAATTCCGATGAAATATCCTGTATCTGATCGTCAATAAGAAGGTCAGAGGGATACAGTAAACCTGAAGTGAAGCATCGGAATCTATAACTAGTGTCACAGGAATGGTTCAAAGCATAGACAATAATAAGAGTCAGTATTCTTGTACTTAAGTCTGCAATTGTGCCTTTTGTAATTAGTTAAGATGCAGTTTCTGTGTTTCATCGTCCAATAAGGATGTCAGAGGAGATACAGTTAACCTGAAGTGTAGCATCGAATGTAAAACTAGTCCCACAGGAATGGTTCAAATCTTAGACAGTAAGAAGAGCCAATCTTCTTATACTTGAGTCGGCATTGTGCCTTTTGTATTTATTACGATACAATTTCTGTGTTTAATCGTCAATAAGAAGGTTGGAGGGATACAGTAAATCTAAAGTGAAGCATCGGAATCCATAACTAGTGTCACAGGAACGGTTCAAAACATAGACATGAAGAAGAGTCTGTTTTCTTGTACTTAAGACGGCATGGTGTCTTTCGTATTTAATTCCGATGCAATTTCTGTGTTTCATCGTCAATAAGAAGGTACGAGGGTACAGTAAACCTGAAGTGAAGCATCGGAATCTATAACTAGTGTCACAGGAATGCTCCAAAACATAGACAGTAAGAAGTGTCAGTTTTCTTGTACTTGAGTCGGCATTGTGCTTTTTGTATTCAATTCCGATGCAATTTCTGCTTTTCGTCGTCAATAAGAAGGTCCACGGGACACAGTAAGCCCGGAGTGAAGAATCGGAATCTAAAACCGGTCTCACAGGAAAGGTTCAAAACATAGACAGTGAGAAGAGCCATTCTTCTTGTACTTGAGTCGGTATTGTGCCTTTTGTATTTAATTCCGACGAAATTTCTGTGTTTGATTGTCAATAAGAGTGTCAGAGGGATACAGTAAACCTGAAGTGAAGCATCGGAATTTACAATTAGTGTCACAGGAATGGTTCAAAGCATAGACAATAAGAAGAGTCAGTCTTCTTGTACTTAAGTCTGCATTGTGCCTTTTGTAATTAGATAAGATCCAATTTCTGTGTTTCATCGTCAATAAGGAGGTAAGAGAGATACAGCGAACCTGAAGTGAAGCATCGGAATCCAAAACTAGTGTCACAGGAATGGTTCAAATCTTAGACAGTAGGAAGAGTCAGTCTTCTTGAACTTAAGTCGGCATTGTGCCTTTTGTATTTATTTCCGATGCAATTTCTGTGTTTCATCGTCAATAAGAAGGTAAGATGGATACAGTAAAACTGAAGTGAAGCATCGGAATCTATAACTAGTGTCACAGGAATGGTTCAAACCATGGACAGTAAGAGGAGTCATTGTTCTTGTTCCTAAGTCGGCATTGTGCCCTTTGTATATAATTCCTATGCAAGTTCTGTGTTTCATCGTCAATAAGAAGGTCAGCTGGATACAGTAAACCTGAAGTGAAGCATCGGAATCTATAACTAGAGTCACAGGAATGGTTCAAAACATAGGCAGTAAGAAGAGCCAGTCTTCTTGTACTTGAGTCGGTGTTGTTCCTTTTGTATTTAATTCCGATGAAATTTCTGTGTTTGATCGTCAATAAGGAGGTCCGAGGGATACAGTAAACCTGAAGTGAAGCATCGGAATCTATAACTAGTGTCACAGGAATGGTTCAAAGCATAGGCAATAAAAAGAGTCAGTCTTCTTGTACTGAAGTCTGCATTGTGCCTTTTGTAATTAGTTAAGATGCAATTTCTGTGATTCATCGTCAATAAGAAGTTCAGCTGGATACAGTAAACCTGAATTGCAGCAGCGGAATCTATAACTAGGGTCACAGGAATGGTTCAAAGCATAGACAATAAGAAGAGCCAGACTTCTTGTACGTAAGTCTGCATTGTGATTTTTGTATTTACCTAAGATGCAATTTCTGTGTTTCATCGTCAATAAGGAGGTCAGAGAGATGCAGTAAACTTGAAGTGAAGCATCGGAATCTATAACTAGTGTCACAGGAATGGTTCAAAACTTAGACAGTAGTAAGAGTCTGTCTTGTTGGACTTAAGTCGGCATTGTCCCTTTTGTATTTAATTCCGATGCAATTTCTGTGTTTCATCGTCAATAAGAAGGTCAGAGGGATACAGTAAAACTGAAGTGAAGCATCGGAATCTGTAACTAGTGTCACAGGAATGGTTCAAATCATAGACAATAAGAAGAGTCAGTCTTCTTGTACTTAAGTCGGCATTGTGCTTTTGTATTTAATTAGGATGCAATTTCTGTGTTTCATCGTCAATAAGAAGGTCAGAGGGGTAGAGTAAAACTGAAGTGAAGCATCGGAATATATAACTAGTGTCACAGGAATGGATCAAAACATAGACAGTAAGAGGAATCAGTCTTCTTGTTCCTAAGTCGGCATTGTGCCTTTTGTATATAATTCCGATGCAATTTCTGTGTTTCATCGTCAATAAGAAGCACAGCTGGATACAGTAAACCTAAAGTGAAGCATCGGAATCTATTACTAGCGTCACAAGAATGGGTGAAATCATAGGCAGTAAGAAGAGCCAGTCCTCTTGTACTTGAGTCGGCATTGTGCCTTTTGTATTTAATTCCGATACAATTTTTTGTGTTTGATCGTCAATAAGAAGGTCAGAGGGATACAGTAAACCTGAAGGGAAGCATCGGAATCTATAACTAGTGTTACAGGTATTGTTCAAAGCATAGACAGTAAGAAGAGTCAGTCTTCTTGTACTTAAGTCGGCATTGTGCTTTTGTATTTAAGTAAGATGCCAATTTCTGTGTTTCATCGTCAATAAGGGTTCCGAGGGATACAGTAAACCTGAAGTGAAGCATCGGAATTTAAAACTAGTGTCACAGGTATGGTTCAATTCATAGACAGTAGGAAGAGTCAATCTTCTTGTACTTCAGTCGGCATTGTGCCTTTTGTATTTATTTCCGATGCACTTCTGTGTTTCATCGTCAATAAGAACGTCAGAGGGATACAGTAAAACTGAAGTGAAGCATCGGAATCTATAACTAGTGTCACAGGAATGGTCAAAACATAGACTGTAAGAAGAGGCAGTCTTCTTGTACTAAAGTCGGCTTTGTGCCTTTTGTATTTAACTCCGATGCAATTTCTGTGCTTCATCATCAATAAGAAGGTCAGCTGGATACAGTATTCCTGTAGTGCAGCATCTGAATCTGTAACTAGTGTCACAGGAATGGTTCAAACCATAGACAGTAAGAAGAGTCAGTGTTCTTGTACTTATGTCTGCATTGTGCCTTTTGTATTTAGTTAAGATGCAATATCTGTGTTTCATCGTCAATAAGGAGGTCAGAGAGATACAGTAAACCTGAAGTGAAACATCGGAATCTAAAGCTAGTGTCACAGGAATGGTTCAAATCTTAGACGGTAGGAAGAGTCAGTCATCTTGAACTTAAGTCCGCATTGTTCCTTTTGTATTTAATTCCTATGCAATTGTTGTGTTTCATCGTCAATAAGAAGGCCAGAGGGATACAGTAAACGTAATGTGAAGTATCGGAATCTATAACTAGTGTCACAGGAATGGTTAAAACATAGACAGTAAAAAGAGTCAGTTTTCTTGTACTTAAGTCGGCATTGTGCCTTCTGTATATAATTCCGAAGCAATTTCTGTGTTTCATCGTCAATAAGAAGGTCAGAGAGATACAGTAAACCTGAAGAGAAACATCGGAATCTATAACTAGTGTCACAGGAATGGTTCAAAACATAGACAGCAAGAAGAGTTAGTTTTCTTGTACTTAAGTCGGCATTGTGCCTATTCTATTTAATTCCGATGCAATTTCTGTGTTTCGGCGTCAATATGAAGTTCCAAGGGATACGGTAAACCTGAAATGAAGCATCAGAATCTAAAACCGGTCTCACAGGAACAAGGTTCAAAACGTAGACAGTAAGAAGAGCCAATCTTCTTATACTTGAGTCGGCATTGTGCCTTTTGTATTTAATTACGATGCAATTTCTGTGTTTAATCGTCAATAAGAAGGTTGGAGGGATACAGTAAATCTAAAGTGAAGCATCGGAATCTATAACTAGTGTCACAGGAAACGGTTCAAAACATAGACATGAAGAAGAGTCTGTTTTCTTGTACTTAAGACGGCATGGTGTCTTTCGTATTTAATTCCGATGCAATTTCTGTGTTTCATCGTCAATAAGAAGGTACGAGGGTACAGTAAACCTGAAGTGAAGCATCGGAATCTATAACTAGTGTCACAGGAATGCTCCAAAAACATAGACAGTAAGAAGTGTCAGTTTTCTTGTACTTGAGTCGGCATTGTGCTTTTTTGTATTCAATTCCGATGCAATTTCTGCTTTTCGTCGTCAATAAGAAGGTCCACGGGACACAGTAAGCCGGAGTGAAGAATCGGAATCTAAAACCGGTCTCACAGGAAAGGTTCAAATCATAGACAGTGAGAAGAGCCATTCTTCTTGTACTTTAGTCGGTATTGTGCCTTTTGTATTTAATTCCGACGAAATTTCTGTGTTTGATTGTCAATAAGAGTGTCAGAGGGATACAGTAAACCTGAAGTGAAGCATCGGAATTTATAATTAGTGTCACAGGAATGGTTCAAAGCATAGACAATAAGAAGAGTCAGTCTTCTTCTACTTAAGTCTGCATTGTGCCTTTTGTAATTAGATAAGATCCAATTTCTGTGTTTCATCGTCAATAAGGACGTAAGAGAGATACAGTGAACCTGAAGTGAAGCATCGGAATCCAAAACTAGTGTCACAGGAATGGTTCAAATCTTAGACAGTAGGAAGAGTCAGTCTTCTTGAACTTAAGTCGGCATTGTGCCTTTTGTATTATTTCCGATGCAATTTCTGTGTTTCATCGTCAATAAGAAGGTAAGATGGATACAGTAAAACTGAAGTGAAGCATCGGAATCTATAACTAGTGTCACAGGAATGGTTCAAACCATAGACAGTAAGAGGAGTCATTCTTCTTGTTCCTAAGTCGGCATTGTGCCCTTTGTATATAATTCCTATGCAAGTTCTGTGTTTCATCGTCAATAAGAAGGTCAGCTGGATACAGTAAACCTGAAGTGAAGCATCGGAATCTATAACTAGAGTCACAGGAATGGTTCAAAACATAGGCAGTAAGAAGAGCCAGTCTTCTTGTACTTGAGTCGGTGTTGTGCCTTTTGTATTTAATTCCGATGAAATTTCTGTGTTTGATCGTCAATAAGGAGGTCAGAGGGATACAGTAAACCTGAAGTGAAGCATCGGAATCTATAACTAGTGTCACAGGAATGGTTCAAAGCATAGGCAATAAAAAGAGTCAGTCTTCTTGTACTGAAGTCTGCATTGTGCCTTTTGTAATTAGTTAAGATGCAATTTCTGTGATTCATCGTCAATAAGAAGTTCAGCTGGATACAGTAAACCTGAATTGCAGCAGCGGAATCTATAACTAGGGTCACAGGAATGGTTCAAAGCATAGACAATAAGAAGAGCCAGACTTCTTGTACGTAAGTCTGCATTGTGCCTTTTGTATTTACCTAAGATGCAATTTCTGTGTTTCATCGTCAGTAAGGAGGTCAGAGAGATGCAGTAAACTTGAAGAGAAGCATCGGAATCTAAAACTAGTGTCACAGGAATGGTTCAAAGCTTAGACAGTAGTAAGAGTCTGTCTTGTTGGACTTAAGTCGGCATTGTCCCTTTTGTATTTAATTCCGATGCAATTTCTGTGTTTCATCGTCAATAAGAAGGTCAGAGGGATACAGTAAAACTGAAGTGAAGCATCGGAATCTGTAACTAGTGTCACAGGAATGGTTCAAATCATAGACAATAAGAAGAGTCAGTCTTCTTGTACTTAAGTCGGCATTGTGCTTTTGTATTTAATTAGGATGCAATTTCTGTGTTTCATCGTCAATAAGAAGGTCAGAGGGATGCAGTAAACTGAAGTGAAGCATCGGAATCTATAACTAGTGTCACAGGAATGGTTCAAAACATAGACAGTAAGAAGATTCACTCATCTTGTACTGAAGTCGGCATTGTGCCTTTTGTATTTAACTCCGATGCAATTTCTGTGCTTCATCATCAATAAGAAGTTCAGCTGGATACAGTATACCTGAAGTGCAGCATCTGAATCTATAACTAGTGTCACAGGAATGGTTCAACCATAGACAGTAAGAAGAGTCAGTCTTCTCGTACTTAAGTCGGCATTGTGCCTTTTGTGTTTAATTCCGATTGCAATATCTGTGTTTCATCGTCAATAGGAATGTCCAAGGGATACAGTAAACCTGAAGTGAGGCATCGAATTTAAAACCGGGCTCACAGGAAAGGTTCAAAACATAGACAGTAAGAAGAGCCAGTCTTCTTGTACTTGAGTCGGCATTGTGCCTTTTGTATTTAATTCCGATGAAATTTCTGTGTTTCATCGTCAATAAGAAGGTCAGAGGGATACAGTAAACCTGAAGTGAAGCATCGGAATCTATAACTATAGTCACAGGATTGGTTCAAAACATAGACAGTAAGAAGAGTCAGTCTTCTTGTACTTAAGTCGGCATTGTGCCTTATGTGTTTAATTCCGATGCAATTTCTGTGCTTCATCGTCAATAAGAAGGTCACAGGGATACAGTAAACCTTAAGTGAAGCATCGGAATCTATAACTAGTGTCACAGGAATGGATCAAATCATTGACAGTAAGAAGAGTCACTTTACTTGTACCTAAGTCGGCATTGTGCCTTTTCTATTTCATTCCGATGCAATTTCTGTGTTTCATCGTCAATAAGAAGGTTAGCGGGATACAGTAAACCTGAAGTGAAGCATCGGTATCTATAACTAGTGTCACAGAATGGTTCAAAACATAGACAGTAAGAAGTGTCAGTTGTCTTGTTCTAAAGTCGGCATTGTGCCTTTTGTATTCAATTCCAATGCAATTTCTGCTTTTCGTCGTCAATAAGAAGGTCCACGGGATACAGTAAACCTGAAGTGAAGCATCGGAATCTAAAACCGGTCTCACAGGAAAGGTTCAAAACATAGACAGTAAGAAGAGCCAGTCTTCTTGTACTTGAGTCGGCATTGTGCCTTTTGTATTACATTCCGATGCAATTTCTGTGTTTCATCGTCCATAAGAAGGTCAGAGGTATACAGTAAACACGAAGTGAAGCATCGGAATCTATAACTAGTGTCTCAGGAATGGTTTCAAAACATAGACAGTAAGATGAGTCCGTTTTCTTGTAATTAAGTCGGCATTGTGCCTTTTGAGTTTAATTCCGATGCACTTTCTGTATTTCATCGTCAATAAGAAGGTCTGAGGGATACAGTAAACCTGAAGTGAAGCCTCGGAATCTATAACTAGTGTCACAGAATGGTTCAAAACATAGACAGTAAGAAGAGTCCGTTTTCTTTGTACTTAAGTCGGCATTGTGCCTTTTGTATTTAATCCCCATGCAATTTCTACGTTCCATCGTCAACAAGAAGGTCAGAGGGATACAGTAAACCAGAAGTGAAGCATCGGATCTAAAACCGGTCTCACAGGAATGGTTCAAAACATAGACAGTAAGATGAACCAGTCTTCTTGTACTTGAGTCGGCATTGTGCCTTTTGTATTTAATTCCTATGCAATTTCTGTGTTTCATCGTCAATAAGCAGGTCAGAGGGATACAGTAATTCTGAAGTGAAGCTTCGGAATCTATAACTAGTGTCACAGGAGTGGTACAAGACATAGACAGTAGGAAGAGTCAGTCCTCTTGTACTTAAGTCGGCATTGTGCCTTCCGTATATAGTTCCGAAGCAATTTCTCTGTTTCATCGTCCATAAGAAGGTCAGAGGGATACAGTAACGCTGAAGTAAAGCATTGGAATCTATAACTAGTGTCACAGGAATGGTTCAAAGCATAGACAATAGGAAGAGTCAGTCTTCTTGTATTTAATTCGGCATTGTGCTTTTGTATTTAAGTAAGATGCAATTTCTGTGTTTCATCGTCAATAAGGAGGTCCGAGGGATACAGTAAACCTGAAGTGAAGCATCGGAATCAATAACTAGTGTCACAGGAATGATTCAAAACATAGACAGTAAGAAGAGTCAGTTTTCTTATACTTAAGTCAGCATTGTGATTTTGTATTTAATTCCCATGCAATTTCTGTGTTTCATCGTCAATAAGAAGGTCACAGGGATACAGTAAACCTGAAGTGAAGCATCGGAATCTAGAACTAGTGTCACAGGAATGGTTCAAAACATAGACAATAAGAAGAGTCAGTTTTCTTGCACTTAAGTCGGCATTGTGCCTTTGCTATTTAGTTCCGATGCAATTTCTGTGTTTCTTCGTCAATAAGAAGGTCAGAGGGAAACAGTAAATCTGAAGTGAAGCATCGGAATCTGTAACTAGTGTCTCAGGAGTGGTTCAAAACATAGACCGTAAGAAGTGTCAGTTTTCTTGTACTTAAGTTGGCATTGTGCCTTTTGTATTCAATTCCGATGCAATTTCTGCTTTTCGTCGTCAATAAGAAGGTCCACGGGATACAGTAAACCTGAAGTGAAGCATCGGAATCTAAAACCGATCTCACAGGAAATGTTCAAAAAATAGACAGTAAGAAGAGCCAGTTTCCTTGTACTTGAGGCGGCATTGTGCATTTTGTATTTAATTCCGATGCAATTTCTGTGTTTCATCGTCAATAAGAAAGTCAGAGGGATACAGTATACCTGAAGTTAAGCATCGGAATCTATAACTAGTGTCACAGGAATGGTTCACATCATAGACTGTAAGAAGAGTCAGTTTTCCTGTACTTAAGTCGGTATTGTGCCTTTTGTATTTTATTCCGATCAATTTCTGTGTTTCGTCGTCAATAAGAAGGTCCATGGGATACTGTAAACCGGAAGTGCAGCATCGGAATCTATAACTAGTGTCACAGGAATGGTTCAAAACATAGACAGTAAGAAGAGTCCGTTTTCTTATAATTAAATCGGCATTGGCCTTTTGAGTTTAATTCCGATGCACTTTCTGTGTTTCATCGTCAATACGAAGGTCAGAGGATTACAGTAGACCTGAAGTGAAGCGTCTGAATCTGTAACTAGTGTCACAGGAATGGTTCAAAACATAGACAATAAGAAGAGTCAGTCTCCTTGTACTTAAGTCGGTATTGTGCCTTTTGTATGTAATTCCGATGCAATTTCTGTGTTTCATCGACAATAAGAAGGTCAGAGGGATACAGTAAACCTAATGTGAAGCATCGGAATCTATAACTAGTGTCACAGGAATGGTTAAAATCATAGACAGTAAGATGAGTCAGTTTTCTTGTACTTAAGTCTGTATTGTGCATTTTGTATTAAATTCCGATGCAATTTCTGTGTTTCATCGTCAATAAGAAGGTCAGAGGGATACAGTAAACCTGAAGTGAGGCATCGGAATCTATAACTAGTGTCACAGGAATGGTTCAAAACATAGACAATAAGAAGAGTCAGTCTTCTTGTACTTAAGTCGGCATTGTCCTTTTGTATTTAATTAAGACGCAATTTCTCTGTTTCATTGTCAAGAAGGAGGTCAGAGGGATACAGTAAACCTGAAGTGAAGCATCGGAATTTAAAACTAGTGTCACAGGAATGGTTCAAAACATAGACAGTAGGAAGAGTCAGTCTACTTCTACGTCAGTCGGCATTGTGCCTTTTGTTTTTAATTCCCATGCAATTTCTGTGTTTCATCGTCAATTAGAAGGTCAGAGGGATACAGTAAAACTGAAGCGAAGCATCGGAATCTATAACTAGTGTCACAGGAATGGTTCAAACATAGACAGTAAGAAGAGTCAGTTTTCTTATACTAAAGTCGGCATTGTGCCTTTTGTATTTAACTCCGATGCAATATCTGTGCTTCATCATCAATAAGAAGGTCAGATTGATACAGTATACCTGAAGTGCAGCATCTGAATCTATAACTAGTGTCACAGGAATGGTTCAAACCATAGACAGTAAGAAGAGTCAGTCTTCTTGTACTTAAGTCTGCATTGTGCCTTTTGCATTTAATTATGATGCAATTTCTGTGTTTCACTGTCAATAAGAAGGTCCAAGCGATACAGTAAACCTGAAGTGAAGCATCGGAATCTATCACTAGTGTCACAGGAATGGTTCAAAACGTAGACAGTAAGAAGAGTCAGTCTTCTTGTACTTAAGTCGGCATTGTGCGTTTTGTATATAATTCCGATGCAATTTCTGTGTTTCATCGTCTATAAGAAGGTCAGAGAGATACAGTAAACCTGAAGTGAAGCATCGGAATCCATAACTAGTGTCACAGGAATGGTTCAAAACATAGACAGTAAGAGAAGCCAGTCTTCTTGTACTTGAGTCGGCATTGTACCTTTTGTATTTAATTCCGATGCAATTTCTGTGTTTCATCGTCAATAAGAAGGTCAGAGGGATACAGTAAACCTGAAGTGAAGCTTCGGAATCTATAACTAGTGTCACAGGAATGGTTCAAAGCATAGACAGTAGGAAGAGTCAGTCTTCTTGTGCGTTTTGTATTTAATTCCGATGCAATTTCTGTGTTTCATCGTCAATATGA
This sequence comes from Schistocerca piceifrons, assembly GCF_021461385.2. Classification (NCBI taxonomy): domain Eukaryota; kingdom Metazoa; phylum Arthropoda; class Insecta; order Orthoptera; family Acrididae; genus Schistocerca; species Schistocerca piceifrons. Next base: position 35,064 of record NW_025727953.1, read on the forward strand.
AGGTCAGAGGGATACAGTAAACCTGAAGTGAAGCATCGGAATCTATAATTAGTGTTACAGGAATGGTTCAAAACATAGACAGTAAGAAGAGTCAGTACTATTGTACTTAAGTCGGCATTGTGCCTATTCTATTTAATTCCGATGCAATTTCTGTGTTTCGGCGTCAATAGGAATGTCCAAGGGATACGGTAAACCTGAAGTGAAGCATCGGAATCTAAAACTGGTCTCACAGGAAAGGTTCATAACATAGACTGTAAGAAGAGCCAGTCTACTTGTACTTGAGTCGGCATTGTGCCTTTTGTATATAATTCCGATGCAATTTCTGTGTTTTATCGTCAATAAGAAGCTTAGAGGGATACAGTAACCCTGAAGTGAAGCATCGGAATCTATAACTAGTGTCACAGGAATGGTTCAAAACATAGACAGTAAGAAGAGTCAGTTTTCTTGTACTTAAGTCAGCATTGTGATTTTGTATTTAAATCCGATGCTATTTCTGTGATTCATCGTCAATAAGAAGGTCCACGTGATACAGTAAACATGAAGTGAAGCATTGGAATCTAAAACCGGTCTCACAGGAACGGTTCAAAACATAGACAGTAAGAAGAGCCAGTTTTCTTGTACTTGAGTCGGCATTGTGCCTTTTGTATTTAATTCCGATGCAATTTCTGTGTTTCATCGTCAATAAGAAAGTCAGAGGGATACAGTATACCTGAAGTGAAGCATCGGAATCTATAACTAGTGTCACAGTAATGGTTCAAATCATAGACAGTAAGAAGAGTCAGTTTTCTTGTACTTAAGTCGGTATTGTGCCTTTTGTATTTCATTTCGATGCAATTTCTGTGTTTCGTCGTCAATAAGAAGGGCCATGGGGTACAGTAAACCGGAAGTGAAGCAACGGAATCTAAAACCTGTCTCACAGGAAAGGTTCGAAACATAGACAGTATGAAGAGCCAGTATTCTTGTACTTAAGTCGGCATTGTGCCTTTTGTATTTAATCCCGATGCAATTTCTATGCTTCATCGTCAATAAGAAGGTCAGATTGATACAGTAAACCTGAAGTGAAGCATCGGAATTTAAAACCGGTCTCACAGGAAAGGTTCAAATCATAGACAGTTAGAAGAGCCAGTCTTCTTGTACTTGAGTCACCATTGTGCCTTTTGTATCTAATTCCGATGCAATTTCTGTGTTTCACCGTCAATTAGAAGGTCAGAGGGATACAGTAAACCTGAAGTGAAGCATCGGAATCTATAACTAGTGTCACAGGAATGGTTCAAAGCATAGACAGTAGGAAGAGTCAGTCTTCTTGTACTTAAGTCGGCATTGTGCCTTTCGTATTTAATTCCGATGCAATTTCTGTGTTTCATCGTCAATAAGAGGGTCTGAGGGATACAGTAAACCTAACGTGAAGCATCGGAATCTATAACTAGTGTCACAGGAATAGACAGTAGGAAGAGTCAGTTTTCTTGTACTTAAGTCGGCAGCGTGCCTTCTGTATATAATTCCGATGCAATTTCTGTGTTTCATCGTCAATAAGTAGGTCACAGGGATACAGTAAACCTGAAGTGAAGCATCGGAATCTATAACTTGTGCCACAGGAATGGTTCAAATCATTGTCAGTAAGAAGAGTCAGTCTTCTTGTACTTAAGTCGGCATTGTGCCTTTCATATTTAACTCCGATGCAATTTCTGTGTTTCATCGTCAATAAGAACGTCCAAGGGATACAGTAAACCTGGAGTGAATCATCGGAATCTATAACTAGTGTCAATGGAATGGTTCAAAACATAGACAGTAAGAAGAGCCAATCTTCTTGTACTTAAGTCGGCATTGTGCCTTTTGTATTTAATTCCGATGGAATTTCTGTGTTTCATCGTCAATAAGAAGGTCAGAGGGATACAGTAAACCTGAAGTGTAGCATCGGAATCTATAGCTAGTGTCACAGGAATGGTTCAAAGGCATAGTCAGTAAGAAGAGTCAGTCCTCTTGTCCTTAAGTCGGCATTGTGCATTTTGTATTTAATTCCGATGCAATTTCTGTGTTTCATCGTCAACAAGAAGGTCCAAGGGATACAGTAATCCTGGAGTGAAGCATCGGAATCTATAACTAGTGTCACAGGAATGGTTCAAATTATAGAGAGTAAGAAGGGTCAGTATTCTTGTACTTAAGTCGACATTTTGCCTTTTGCATTTAATTCCGTTGCAATTTCTGTGTTTCATCGTCAATAAGACGTCCAAGGGATACAGTAAACCTGGAGTGAAGCATCGGAATCTATAACTAGTGTCAATGGAATGGTTCAAAACATAGACAGTAAGAAGAGTCAATCTTCTTGTACTTAAGTCGGCATTGTGCCTTTTGTATTTAATTACGATGCAATTTCTGTGTTTAATCGTCAATAAGAAGGTTGGAGGGATACAGTAAATAAAGTGAAGCATCGGAATCTATAACTAGTGTCACAGGAACGGTTCAAAACATAGACATGAAGAAGAGTCTGTTTTCTTGTACTTAAGACGGCATGGTGTCTTTTGTATTTAATTCCGATGCAATTTCTGTGTTTCATCGTCAATAAGAAGGTAAGAGGGTACAGTAAACCTGAAGTGAAGCATCGGAATCTATAACTAGTGTCACAGGAATGCTCCAAAACATAGACAGTAAGAAGTGTCAGTTTTCTTGTACTTGAGTCGGCATTGTGCTTTTTGTATTCAATTCCGATGCAATTTCTGCTTTTCGTCGTCAATAAGAAGGTCCACGGGACACAGTTAGCCCTGAGTGAAGAATCGGAATCTAAAACCGGTCTCACAGGAAAGGTTCAAAACATAGACAGTGAGAAGAGCCATTCTTCTTTTACTTGAGTCGGTATTGTGCCTTTTGTATTTAATTCCGACGAAATTACTGTGTTTGATTGTCAATAAGAGTGTCAGAGGGATACAGTAAACCTGAAGTGAAGCATCGGAATTTATAATTAGTGTCACAGGAATGGTTCAAAGCATAGTCAATAAGAAGAGTCAGTCTTCTTGTACTTAAGTCTGCATTGTGCCTTTTGTAATTAGATAAGATCCAATTTCTGTGTTTCACCGTCAATAAGGAGGTAAGAGAGATACAGTGAACCTGAAGTGAAGCATCGGAATCTAAAACTAGTGTCACAGGAATGGTTCAAATCTTAGACAGTAGGAAGGGTCAGTCTTCTTTAACTTAAGTCGGCATTGTGCCTTTTGTATTTATTTCCGATGCAATTTCTGTGTTTCATCGTCAATAAGAAGGTAAGATGGATACAGTGAAACTGTAGTGAAGCATCGGAATCTATAACTAGTGTCACAGGAATGGTTCAAACCATAGACAGTAAGAGGAGTCATTCTTCTTGTTCCTAAGTCGGCATTGTGCCCTTTGTATATAATTCCTATGCAAGTTCTGTGTTTCATCGTCAATAAGAAGGTCAGCTGGATACAGTAAACCTGAAGTGAAGCATCGGAATCTATAACTAGAGTCACAGGAATGGTTCAAAACATAGGCAGTAAGAAGAGCCAGTCTTCTTGTACTTGAGTCGGTGTTGTGCCTTTTGTAATTAGTTAAGATGCAATTTCTGTGATTCATCGTCAATAAGAAGTTCAGATGGATACAGTAAACCTGAATTGCAGCAGCGGAATCTATAACTAGGGTCACAGGAATGGTTCAAAGCATAGACAATAAGAAGAGCCAGACTTCTTGTACGTAAGTCTGCATTGTGCCTTTTGTATTTAGCTAAGATGCAATTTCTGTGTTTCATCGTCAATAAGGAGGTCAGAGAGATGCAGTAAACTTGAAGTGAAGCATCGGAATCTAAAACTAGTGTCACAGGAATGGTTCAAAACTTAGACAGTAGTAAGAGTCAGTCTTGTTGGACTTAAGTCGGCATTGTCCCTTTTGTATTTAATTCCGATGCAATTTCTGTAGTTCATCGTCAATAAGAAGGTCAGATGGATACAGTAAAACTGAAGTGAAGCATCGGAATCTATAACTAGTGTCACAGGAATGGTTCAAACCATAGACAGTAAGAGGAGTCATTCTTCTTGTTCCTAAGTCGGCATTGTGCCCTTTGTATATAATTCCTATGCAAGTTCTGTGTTTCATCGTCAATAAGAAGGTCAGCTGGATACAGTAAACCTGAAGTGAAGCATCGGTATCTATAACTAGTGTCACAGGAATGGTTCAAAACAGAGACAGTAAGAAGTGCCAGTTGTCTTGTTCTTAAGTCGGCATTGTGCCTTTTGTATTCAATTCCAATGCAATTTCTGCTTTTCGTCGTCAATAAGAAGGTCCACGGGATACAGTAAACCTGAAGTGAAGCATCGGAATCTAAAACCGGTCTCACAGGAAAGGTTCAAAACATAGACAGTAAGAAGAGCCAGTCTTCTTGTACTTGAGTCGGCATTGTGCCTTTTGTATTAAATTCCGATGCAATTTCTGTGTTTCATCGTCCATAAGAAGGTCAGAGGGATACAGTAAACACGAAGTGAAGCATCAGAATCTATAACTAGTGTCTCAGGAATGGTTCAAAACATAGACAGTAAGATGAGTCCGTTTTCTTGTAATTAAGTCGGCATTGTGCCTTTTGAGTTTAATTCCGATGCACTTTCTGTATTTCATCGTCAATAAGAAGGTCTGAGGGATACAGTAAACCTGAAGTGAAGCCTCGGAATCTATAACTAGTGTCACAGGAATGGTTCAAAACATAGACAGTAAGAAGAGTCCGTTTTCTTGTACTTAAGTCGGCATTGTGCCTTTTGTATTTAATCCCCATGCAATTTCTACGTTCCATCGTCAACAAGAAGGTCAGAGGGATACAGTAAACCAGAAGTGAAGCATCGGATCTAAAACCGGTCTCACAGGAATGGTTCAAAACATAGACAGTAAGATGAACCAGTCTTCTTGTACTTGAGTCGGCATTGTGCCTTTTGTATTTAATTCCTATGCAATTTCTGTGTTTCATCGTCAATAAGCAGGTCAGAGGGATACAGTAATTCTGAAGTGAAGCTTCGGAATCTATAACTAGTGTCACAGGAGTGGTACAAGACATAGACAGTAGGAAGAGTCAGTCCTCTTGTACTTAAGTCGGCATTGTGCCTTCCGTATATAGTTCCGAAGCAATTTCTCTGTTTCATCGTCCATAAGAAGGTCAGAGGGATACAGTAACGCTGAAGTAAAGCATTGGAATCTATAACTAGTGTCACAGGAATGGTTCAAAGCATAGACAATAGGAAGAGTCAGTCTTCTTGTATTTAATTCGGCATTGTGCTTTTGTATTTAAGTAAGATGCAATTTCTGTGTTTCATCGTCAATAAGGAGGTCCGAGGGATACAGTAAACCTGAAGTGAAGCATCGGAATCAATAACTAGTGTCACAGGAATGATTCAAAACATAGACAGTAAGAAGAGTCAGTTTTCTTATACTTAAGTCAGCATTGTGATTTTGTATTTAATTCCCATGCAATTTCTGTGTTTCATCGTCAATAAGAAGGTCACAGGGATACAGTAAACCTGAAGTGAAGCATCGGAATCTAGAACTAGTGTCACAGGAATGGTTCAAAACATAGACAATAAGAAGAGTCAGTTTTCTTGCACTTAAGTCGGCATTGTGCCTTTGCTATTTAGTTCCGATGCAATTTCTGTGTTTCTTCGTCAATAAGAAGGTCAGAGGGAAACAGTAAATCTGAAGTGAAGCATCGGAATCTGTAACTAGTGTCTCAGGAGTGGTTCAAAACATAGACCGTAAGAAGTGTCAGTTTTCTTGTACTTAAGTTGGCATTGTGCCTTTTGTATTCAATTCCGATGCAATTTCTGCTTTTCGTCGTCAATAAGAAGGTCCACGGGATACAGTAAACCTGAAGTGAAGCATCGGAATCTAAAACCGATCTCACAGGAAATGTTCAAAAAATAGACAGTAAGAAGAGCCAGTTTCCTTGTACTTGAGGCGGCATTGTGCATTTTGTATTTAATTCCGATGCAATTTCTGTGTTTCATCGTCAATAAGAAAGTCAGAGGGATACAGTATACCTGAAGTTAAGCATCGGAATCTATAACTAGTGTCACAGGAATGGTTCACATCATAGACTGTAAGAAGAGTCAGTTTTCCTGTACTTAAGTCGGTATTGTGCCTTTTGTATTTTATTCCGATCAATTTCTGTGTTTCGTCGTCAATAAGAAGGTCCATGGGATACTGTAAACCGGAAGTGCAGCATCGGAATCTATAACTAGTGTCACAGGAATGGTTCAAAACATAGACAGTAAGAAGAGTCCGTTTTCTTATAATTAAATCGGCATTGGCCTTTTGAGTTTAATTCCGATGCACTTTCTGTGTTTCATCGTCAATACGAAGGTCAGAGGATTACAGTAGACCTGAAGTGAAGCGTCTGAATCTGTAACTAGTGTCACAGGAATGGTTCAAAACATAGACAATAAGAAGAGTCAGTCTCCTTGTACTTAAGTCGGTATTGTGCCTTTTGTATGTAATTCCGATGCAATTTCTGTGTTTCATCGACAATAAGAAGGTCAGAGGGATACAGTAAACCTAATGTGAAGCATCGGAATCTATAACTAGTGTCACAGGAATGGTTAAAATCATAGACAGTAAGATGAGTCAGTTTTCTTGTACTTAAGTCTGTATTGTGCATTTTGTATTAAATTCCGATGCAATTTCTGTGTTTCATCGTCAATAAGAAGGTCAGAGGGATACAGTAAACCTGAAGTGAGGCATCGGAATCTATAACTAGTGTCACAGGAATGGTTCAAAACATAGACAATAAGAAGAGTCAGTCTTCTTGTACTTAAGTCGGCATTGTCCTTTTGTATTTAATTAAGACGCAATTTCTCTGTTTCATTGTCAAGAAGGAGGTCAGAGGGATACAGTAAACCTGAAGTGAAGCATCGGAATTTAAAACTAGTGTCACAGGAATGGTTCAAAACATAGACAGTAGGAAGAGTCAGTCTACTTCTACGTCAGTCGGCATTGTGCCTTTTGTTTTTAATTCCCATGCAATTTCTGTGTTTCATCGTCAATTAGAAGGTCAGAGGGATACAGTAAAACTGAAGCGAAGCATCGGAATCTATAACTAGTGTCACAGGAATGGTTCAAACATAGACAGTAAGAAGAGTCAGTTTTCTTATACTAAAGTCGGCATTGTGCCTTTTGTATTTAACTCCGATGCAATATCTGTGCTTCATCATCAATAAGAAGGTCAGATTGATACAGTATACCTGAAGTGCAGCATCTGAATCTATAACTAGTGTCACAGGAATGGTTCAAACCATAGACAGTAAGAAGAGTCAGTCTTCTTGTACTTAAGTCTGCATTGTGCCTTTTGCATTTAATTATGATGCAATTTCTGTGTTTCACTGTCAATAAGAAGGTCCAAGCGATACAGTAAACCTGAAGTGAAGCATCGGAATCTATCACTAGTGTCACAGGAATGGTTCAAAACGTAGACAGTAAGAAGAGTCAGTCTTCTTGTACTTAAGTCGGCATTGTGCGTTTTGTATATAATTCCGATGCAATTTCTGTGTTTCATCGTCTATAAGAAGGTCAGAGAGATACAGTAAACCTGAAGTGAAGCATCGGAATCCATAACTAGTGTCACAGGAATGGTTCAAAACATAGACAGTAAGAGAAGCCAGTCTTCTTGTACTTGAGTCGGCATTGTACCTTTTGTATTTAATTCCGATGCAATTTCTGTGTTTCATCGTCAATAAGAAGGTCAGAGGGATACAGTAAACCTGAAGTGAAGCTTCGGAATCTATAACTAGTGTCACAGGAATGGTTCAAAGCATAGACAGTAGGAAGAGTCAGTCTTCTTGTGCGTTTTGTATTTAATTCCGATGCAATTTCTGTGTTTCATCGTCAATATGAAGGTCAGAGGGATACAGTAAACCTGAAGTGAAGCATCGGAATCTATAATTAGTGTTACAGGAATGGTTCAAAACATAGACAGTAAGAAGAGTCAGTACTATTGTACTTAAGTCGGCATTGTGCCTATTCTATTTAATTCCGATGCAATTTCTGTGTTTCGGCGTCAATAGGAATGTCCAAGGGATACGGTAAACCTGAAGTGAAGCATCGGAATCTAAAACTGGTCTCACAGGAAAGGTTCATAACATAGACTGTAAGAAGAGCCAGTCTACTTGTACTTGAGTCGGCATTGTGCCTTTTGTATATAATTCCGATGCAATTTCTGTGTTTTATCGTCAATAAGAAGCTTAGAGGGATACAGTAACCCTGAAGTGAAGCATCGGAATCTATAACTAGTGTCACAGGAATGGTTCAAAACATAGACAGTAAGAAGAGTCAGTTTTCTTGTACTTAAGTCAGCATTGTGATTTTGTATTTAAATCCGATGCTATTTCTGTGATTCATCGTCAATAAGAAGGTCCACGTGATACAGTAAACATGAAGTGAAGCATTGGAATCTAAAACCGGTCTCACAGGAACGGTTCAAAACATAGACAGTAAGAAGAGCCAGTTTTCTTGTACTTGAGTCGGCATTGTGCCTTTTGTATTTAATTCCGATGCAATTTCTGTGTTTCATCGTCAATAAGAAAGTCAGAGGGATACAGTATACCTGAAGTGAAGCATCGGAATCTATAACTAGTGTCACAGTAATGGTTCAAATCATAGACAGTAAGAAGAGTCAGTTTTCTTGTACTTAAGTCGGTATTGTGCCTTTTGTATTTCATTTCGATGCAATTTCTGTGTTTCGTCGTCAATAAGAAGGGCCATGGGGTACAGTAAACCGGAAGTGAAGCAACGGAATCTAAAACCTGTCTCACAGGAAAGGTTCGAAACATAGACAGTATGAAGAGCCAGTATTCTTGTACTTAAGTCGGCATTGTGCCTTTTGTATTTAATCCCGATGCAATTTCTATGCTTCATCGTCAATAAGAAGGTCAGATTGATACAGTAAACCTGAAGTGAAGCATCGGAATTTAAAACCGGTCTCACAGGAAAGGTTCAAATCATAGACAGTTAGAAGAGCCAGTCTTCTTGTACTTGAGTCACCATTGTGCCTTTTGTATCTAATTCCGATGCAATTTCTGTGTTTCACCGTCAATTAGAAGGTCAGAGGGATACAGTAAACCTGAAGTGAAGCATCGGAATCTATAACTAGTGTCACAGGAATGGTTCAAAGCATAGACAGTAGGAAGAGTCAGTCTTCTTGTACTTAAGTCGGCATTGTGCCTTTCGTATTTAATTCCGATGCAATTTCTGTGTTTCATCGTCAATAAGAGGGTCTGAGGGATACAGTAAACCTAACGTGAAGCATCGGAATCTATAACTAGTGTCACAGGAATAGACAGTAGGAAGAGTCAGTTTTCTTGTACTTAAGTCGGCAGCGTGCCTTCTGTATATAATTCCGATGCAATTTCTGTGTTTCATCGTCAATAAGTAGGTCACAGGGATACAGTAAACCTGAAGTGAAGCATCGGAATCTATAACTTGTGCCACAGGAATGGTTCAAATCATTGTCAGTAAGAAGAGTCAGTCTTCTTGTACTTAAGTCGGCATTGTGCCTTTCATATTTAACTCCGATGCAATTTCTGTGTTTCATCGTCAATAAGAACGTCCAAGGGATACAGTAAACCTGGAGTGAATCATCGGAATCTATAACTAGTGTCAATGGAATGGTTCAAAACATAGACAGTAAGAAGAGCCAATCTTCTTGTACTTAAGTCGGCATTGTGCCTTTTGTATTTAATTCCGATGGAATTTCTGTGTTTCATCGTCAATAAGAAGGTCAGAGGGATACAGTAAACCTGAAGTGTAGCATCGGAATCTATAGCTAGTGTCACAGGAATGGTTCAAAGGCATAGTCAGTAAGAAGAGTCAGTCCTCTTGTCCTTAAGTCGGCATTGTGCATTTTGTATTTAATTCCGATGCAATTTCTGTGTTTCATCGTCAACAAGAAGGTCCAAGGGATACAGTAATCCTGGAGTGAAGCATCGGAATCTATAACTAGTGTCACAGGAATGGTTCAAATTATAGAGAGTAAGAAGGGTCAGTATTCTTGTACTTAAGTCGACATTTTGCCTTTTGCATTTAATTCCGTTGCAATTTCTGTGTTTCATCGTCAATAAGACGTCCAAGGGATACAGTAAACCTGGAGTGAAGCATCGGAATCTATAACTAGTGTCAATGGAATGGTTCAAAACATAGACAGTAAGAAGAGTCAATCTTCTTGTACTTAAGTCGGCATTGTGCCTTTTCTATTTAATTCTGATGCAATTTCTGTGTTTCATTGTCACTAAGAAGGTCCAAGGGATACAGTAAACCTAAAGTGAAGCATCGGAATCTATAACTAGTGTCACAGGAATGGTTCAAACATAGACAGCAAAAAGAGACAGTCTTCTTGAACATAAGTCGACATTGTGCCTCTTCTATTTAATTCCGATGCCATTTCTGTGTTTCACCGAGAATACGAAGGTCAGAGGGATACAATAAACCTGAACTGAAGCATCGGAATCTATAACTAGTGTCACAGGAATGGTTCAAAACATAGTCAGTAAGAACAGTCAGTCTTCTTCTCCTTAAGTCGGCATTGTGCCTTTTGTATTTAATTCCGATGCAATTTCTGTGTTTCATCGTCAATAAGAAGGTCCAAGGGATACAGTAAACCTGGAGTGAAGCATCAGAATCTATAACTAGTGTCACAGGAATGGTTCAAATCATAGAAAGTAAGAAGAGTCAGTCTTCTTTTACTTAAGTCGACGTTTTGCATTTTGTATTTAATTCCGATGCAATTTCTGTGTCTCATCGTCAATAAGAAGGTCCAAGGGATACAGTAAACCTGGAGTGAAGCATCGGAATCAATAACTAGTGTCACAGGAATGGTTCAAAACATAGAAAGTAAGAAGAGACAGTCTTCTTGAACTTAAGTCGGCATTGTGCCTTTTGTATTTAATTCCTGTGCAATTTCTGTGTTTCATCGTCAATAAGGTCAGAGGGGTACAGTAAACCTGAAGTGAAGCATCGGAATCTATAGCTAGTGTCACAGGACTGGTTCAAAAATAGACAGTAAGAGGAGACAGTCTTCTTGTACTTAATTCGGCGTTGTGCATCTTGTATTAAATTCCGATGCAATTTCTGTGTTTCATCGTCAACAAGACGGTCAGAGGGGTACAGTATACCTGAAGTGAAGCTTCGGAATCTATAACCAGTGTCACAGGAATGGTTCAAAACATAGACAGTTGGAAGAGTCAGTCTTCTTGTACTTGAGTCAGCATTGTGTCTTTTGTATTTAATTCCGAGCAATTTCTGTGTTTCATCGTCAATAACAAGGTCCAAGGGATACAGTAAACATGATGTGAAGCATCGGAATCTACAACTAGTGTCACAGGTATGGTTCAAAACATAGACAGTAAGAAGAGTCATTCTTCATGTACTTAAGTCGGCATTGTGCCTTTTCTATTTAATTCCGATGCAATTTCTGTGTTTCACCGTCAATAAGTAGGTCAGAGGGATACAGTAAACCTGAAGTGGAGCATCGGAATCTATAACTAGTGTCACAGGAATGATTCAAAGCATAGAAAGTAGTAAGAGTCAGTCCTCTTGTACTTAAGTCGGCATTGTGCCTTTCGTATTTAATTCTGATGCAATTTCTGTGTTTCATCGTCAAAAAGAGGGTCTGAGGGATACAGTAAACCTAATGTGAAGCATCGGAATCTATAAGTAGTGTCACAGGAATAGACAGTAGGAAGAGTCAGTTTTCTTGTACTTAAGTCGGCAGTGTGCCTTTTGTATTTAATTCCGATGGAATTTCTGTGTTTCATCGTCAATAAGAAGGTCAGAGGGATACAGTAAACCTGAAGTGTAGCATCGGAATCTATAGCTAGTGTCACAGGAATGGTTCAAAGGCATAGTCTGTAAGAAGAGTCAGTCCTCTTGTCCTTAAGTCGGCATTGTGCAATTTGTATTTAATTCCGATGCAATTTCTGTGTTTCATCGTCAATAAGAAGGTCCAACTGATACAGTAATCCTGGAGTGAAGCATCGGAATCTATAACTAGTGTCACAGGAATGGTTCAAATCATAGAGAGTAAGAAGGGTCAGTATTCTTGTACTTAAGTCGACATTTTGCCTTTTGCATTTAATTCCGTTGCAATTTCTGTGTTTCATCGTCAATAAGACGTCCAAGGGATACAGTAAACCTGGAGTGAAGCATCGAAATCTATAACTAGTGTCAATGGAATGGTTCAAAACATAGACAGTAAGAATAGTCAATCTTCTTGTACTTAAGTCGGCATTGTGCCTTTTCTATTTAATTCTGATGCAATTTCTGTGTTTCATTGTCACTAAGAAGGTCCAAGGGATACAGTAAACCTAGAGCGAAGCATCGGAATCTATAACTAGTGTCACAGGAATGGTTCAAACATAGGCAGTAAAAAGAGACAGTCTTCTTTAACATAAGTCGACATTGTGCCTTTTCTATTTAATTCCGATGCAATTTCTGTGTTTCATCGACAATACGAAGGTCAGAGGGATACAATAAACCTGAACTGAAGCATCGGAATCTATAACTAGTGTCACAGGAATGGTTCAAAACATAGTCAGTAAGAACAGTCAGTCTTCTTCTCCTTAAGTCGGCATTGTGCCTTTTGTATTTAATTCCGATGCAATTTCTGTGTTTCATCGTCAATAAGAAGGTCCAAGGGTTACAGTAAATATGGAGTGAAGCATCAGAATCTATAACTAGTGTCACAGGAATGGTTCAAATCATAGCGAGTAAGAAGAGTCAGTCTTCTTGTACTTAAGTCGACATTTTGCGTTTTGTATTTAATTCCGATGCAATTTCTGTGTCTCATCGTCAATAGGAAGGTCCAAGGGATACAGTAAACCTGGAGTGAAGCATCGGAATCAATAACTAGTGTCACAGGAATGGTTCAAATATAGAAACTAAGAAGAGTCAGTCTTCTTGAACTTAAGTCGGCATTGTGCCTTTTGTATTTAATTCCTGTGCAATTTCTGTGTTTCTTCGTCAATAAGGTCAGAGGGGTACAGTAAACCTGAAGTGAAGCATCGGAATCTATAGCTAGTGTCACAGGACTGGTTCAAAAATGGACAGTAAGAGGAGTCAGTCTTCTTGTACTTAATTCGGCGTTGTGCATTTTGTATTTAATTCCGATGGAATTTCTGTGTTTCATCGTCAACAAGACGGTCAGAGGGGTACAGTATACCTGAAGTGAAGCTTCGGAATCTATAACCAGTGTCACAGGAATGGTTCAAAACATAGACAGTTGGAAGAGTCAGTCTTCTTGTACTTGAGTCAGCATTGTGTCTTTTGTATTTAATTCCGAGCAATTTCTGTGTTTCATCGTCAATAACAAGGTCCAAGGGATACAGTAAACGTGATGTGAAGCATCGGAATCTACAACTAGTGTCACAGGTATGGTTCAAAACATAGACAGTAAGAAGAGTCATTCTTCATGTACTTAAGTCGGCATTGTGCCTTTTCTATTTAATTCCGATGCAATTTCTGTGTTTCACCGTCAATAAGAAGGTCAGAGGGATACAGTAAACCTGAAGTGAAGCATCGGAATCTATAAGTAGTGTCACAGGAATAGACAGTAGGAAGAGTCAGTTTTCTTGTACTTAAGTCGGCAGTGTGCCTTCTGTATATAATTCCGATGCAATTTCTGTGTTTCATCGTCAATAAGTAGGTCACAGGGATACAGTAAACCTGAAGTGAAGCATCGGAATCTATAACTTGTGTCACAGGAATGGTTCAAATCATTGTCAGTCAGAAGAGTCAGTCTTCTTGTACTTAAGTTGGCATTGTGCTTTTCATATTTAACTCCGATGCAATTTCTGTGTTTCATCGTCAATAAAAACGTCCAAGGGATACAGTAAACCAGGAGTGAATCATCGGAACCTATAACTAGTGTCAATGGAATGGTTCAAAACATAGACAGTAAGAAGAGCCAATCTTCTTGTACTTAAGTCGGCATTGTGCCTTTTGTATTTAATTCCGATGGAATTTCTGTGTTTCATCGTCAATAAGAAGGTCAGAGGGATACAGTAAACCTGAAGTGTAGCATCGGAATCTATAGCTAGTGTCACAGGAATGGTTCAAAGGCATAGTCTGTAAGAAGAGTCAGTTCCCTTGTCCTTAAGTCGGCATTGTGCATTTTGTATTTAATTCCGATGCAATTTCTGTGTTTCATCGTCAATAAGAAGGTCCAACTGATACAGTAATCCTGGAGTGAAGCATCGGAATCTATAACTAGTGTCACAGGAATGGTTCAAATCATAGAGAGTAAGAAGGGTCAGTATTCTTGTACTTAAGTCGACATTTTGCCTTTTGCATTTAATTCCGTTGCAATTTCTGTGTTTCATCGTCAATAAGACGTCCAAGGGATACAGTAAACCTGGAGTGAAGCATCGAAATCTATAACTAGTGTCAATGGAATGGTTCAAAACATAGACAGTAAGAATAGTCAATCTTCTTGTACTTAAGTCGGCATTGTGCCTTTTCTATTTAATTCTGATGCAATTTCTGTGTTTCATTGTCACTAAGAAGGTCCAAGGGATACAGTAAACCTAGAGTGAAGCATCGGAATCTATAACTAGTGTCACAGGAATGGTTCAAACATAGGCAGTAAAAAGAGACAGTCTTCTTTAACATAAGTCGACATTGTGCCTTTTCTATTTAATTCCGATGCAATTTCTGTGTTTCATCGACAATACGAAGGTCAGAGGGATACAATAAACCTGAACTGAAGCATCGGAATCTATAACTAGTGTCACAGGAATGGTTCAAAACATAGTCAGTAAGAACAGTCAGTCTTCTTCTCCTTAAGTTGGCATTGTGCCTTTTGTATTTAATTCCGATGCAATTTCTGTGTTTCATCGTCAATAAGAAGGTCCAAGGGTTACAGTAAATATGGAGTGAAGCATCAGAATCTATAACTAGTGTCACAGGAATGGTTCAAATCATAGCGAGTAAGAAGAGTCAGTCTTCTTGTACTTAAGTCGACATTTTGCGTTTTGTATTTAATTCCGATGCAATTTCTGTTTCTCATCGTCAATAAGAAGGTCCAAGGGATACAGTAAACCTGGAGTGAAGCATCGGAATCAATAACTAGTGTCACAGGAATGGTTCAAATGTAGAAAGTAAGAAGAGTCAGTCTTCTTGAACTTAAGTCGGCATTGTGCCTTTTGTATTTAATTCCGATGCAATTTCTGTGTTTCATCGTCAATAAGGTCAGAGGGATACAGTAAACCTGAAGTGAAGCATCGGAATCTATAGCTAGTGTCACAGGACTGGTTCAAAAATAGACAGTAAGAGGAGTCAGTCTTCTTGTACTTAATTCGGCGTTGTGCGTTTTGTATTTAATTCCGATGCAATTTCTGTGTTTCATCGTCAACAAGACGGTCAGAGGGGTACAGTATACCAGAAGTAAAGCTTCGGAATCTATAACCAGTGTCACAGGAATGGTTCAAAACATAGACAGTTGGAAGAGTCAGTCTTCTTGTACTTGAGTCAGCATTGTGTCATTTGTATTTAATTCCGAGCAATTTCTGTGTTTCATCGTCAATAACAAGGTCCAAGGGATACAGTAAACATGATATGAAGCATCGGAATCTGCAACTAGTGTCACAGCAATGGTTCAAAACATAGACAGTAAGAAGAGTCAGTCTACATGTACCTAAGTCGGCATTGTGCCTTTTCTATTTAATTCCGAAGCTATTTCTGTGTTGCATCGTCAATAAGAAGGTCAGAGGGATACAGTAAACCTGAAGTGTAACATCGGAATCTATAACTAGTGTTACAGGAATGGTTCAAATCATAGTCAGTAAGAAGAGTCAGTCGTCTTGTACTTAAGTTGGCATTGTGCCTTTCGTATTTAATTCCGATGCAATTTCTGTGTTTCACCGGCAATAAGAAGGTCAGAGGGATACAGTAAACCTGAAGTGTAGCATCGGAATCTATAGCTAGTGTCACAGGAATGGTTCAAAGGCATAGTCTGTAAGAAGAGTCAGTCCTCTTGTCCTTAAGTCGGCATTGTGCATTTTGTATTTAATTCCGATGCAATTTCTGTGTTTCATCGTCAATAAGAAGGTCCAACTGATACAGTAATCCTGGAGTGAAGCATCGGAATCTATAACTAGTGTCACAGGAATGGTTCAAATCATAGAGAGTAAGAAGGGTCAGTATTCTTGTACTTAAGTCGACATTTTGCCTTTTGCATTTAATTCCGTTGCAATTTCTGTGTTTCATCGTCAATAAGACGTCCAAGGGATACAGTAAACCTGGAGTGAAGCATCGAAATCTATAACTAGTGTCAATGGAATGGTTCAAAACATAGACAGTAAGAATAGTCAATCTTCTTGTACTTAAGTCGGCATTGTGCCTTTTCTATCTAATTCTGATGCAATTTCTGTGTTTCATTGTCACTAAGAAGGTCCAAGGGATACAGTAAACCTAGAGTGAAGCATCGGAATCTATAACTAGTGTCACAGGAATGGTTCAAACATAGACAGTAAAAAGAGACAGTCTTCTTTAACATAAGCCGACATTGTGCCTTTTCTATTTAATTCCGATGCATTTTCTGTGTTTCATCGACAATACGAAGGTCAGAGGGATACAATAAACCTGAACTGAAGCATCGGAATCTATAACTAGTGTCACAGGAATGGTTCAAAATATAGTCAGTAAGAACAGTCAGCCTTCTTCTCCTTAAGTCGGCATTGTGCCTTTTGTATTTAATTCCGATGCAATTTCTGTGTTTCATCGTCAATAAGAAGGTCCAAGGGTTACAGTAAATATGGAGTGAAGCATCAGAATCTATAACTAGTGTCACAGGAATGGTTCAAATCATAGCGAGTAAGAAGAGTCAGTCTTCTTGTACTTAAGTCGACATTTTGCGTTTTGTATTTAATTCCGATGCAATTTCTGTGTCTCATCGTCAATAAGAAGGTCCAAGGGATACAGTAAACCTGGAGTGAAGCATCGGAATCAATAACTAGTGTCACAGGAATGGTTCAAATATAGAAAGTAAGAAGAGTCAGTCTTCTTGAACTTAAGTCGGCATTGTGCCTTTTGTATTTAATTCCGATGCAATTTCTGTGTTTCATCGTCAATAAGGTCAGAGGGATACAGTAAACCTGAAGTGAAGCATCGGAATCTATAGCTAGTGTCACAGGACTGGTTCAAAAATAGACAGTAAGAGGAGTCAGTCTTCTTGTACTTAATTCGGCGTTGTGCGTTTTGTATTTAATTCCGATGCAATTTCTGTGTTTCATCGTCAACAAGACGGTCAGAGGGGTACAGTATACCTGAAGTAAAGCTTCGGAATCTATAACCAGTGTCACAGGAATGGTTCAAAACATAGACAGTTGGAGGAGTCAGTCTTCTTGTACTTGAGTCAGCATTGTGTCATTTGTATTTAATTCCGAGCAATTTCTGTGTTTCATCGTCAATAACAAGGTCCAAGTGATACAGTAAACATGATGTGAAGCATCGGAATCTGCAACTAGTGTCACAGCAATGGTTCAAAACATAGACAGTAAGAAGAGTCAGTCTACATGTACCTAAGTCGGCATTGTGCCTTTTCTATTTAATTCCGAAGCTATTTCTGTGTTGCATCGTCAATAAGAAGGTCAGAGGGATACAGTAAACCTGAAGTGTAACATCGGAATCTATAACTAGTGTTACAGGAAAGGTTCAAATCATAGTCAGTAAGAAGAGTCAGTCGTCTTGTACTTAAGTTGGCATTGTGCCTTTCGTATTTAATTCCGATGCAATTTCTGTGTTTCACCGGCAATAAGAAGGTCAGAGGGATACAGTAAACCTGAAGTGAAACATCCGAATCTATAACTAGGGTCACAGGTATGTTTCAAAATTAGACAGTAAGAAGAGTCAGTCTACTTGTACTTAAGTCGGCATTGTGCCTTTTGTATTTAATTCCGATGGAATTTCTGTATTTCATTGTCGATAAGAAGGTCAAAAGGATACAGTAGTCCTGAAGTGAAGCATCGGAATCTATAACTAGTGTCACAGGAATGGTTCAAAACATAGTCAGTGAGAAGAGTCAGTCTCCTTGTCCTTAAGTCGGCATTGTGCCTCTTGTATTGAATTCCGATGCAATTTCTGTGTTTCATCGTCAATAAGAAGGTCCAAGGGATACAGTAAACCCGGAGTGAAGCATCGGAATCTATAACTAGTGTCACAGGAATGGTTCAAAACATAGTCAGTAAGAAGAGTCAGTCTTCTTGTACTTAAGTCGTCATTGTGCCTTTTCTATTTAATTCCGATGCAATTTCTGTGTTTCATCGTCAATAAGAAAGTCCAAGGTATACAGTAAACCTGGAGAGAAGCATCGGAATCTATAACAAGTGTCACAGGAATGGTTCAAACATAGACAGTATGAAGAGACAGTCTTCTTGTACTTAAGTCGACATTGTGCCTTTTCTATTTAATTCCGATGCAATTTCTGTGTTTCATCGTCAATAAGAAGGTCAGAGGGATACAATTAACCTGAACTGAAGCATCGGAATCTATAACTAGTGTCACAGGAATGGTTCAAAGCGTAGTCAGTGAGAACAGTCATTCTTCTTGTCCTTAAGTCGGCATTGTGCCTTTTGTATTCAATTCCGATGCAATTTCTGTGTTTCATCGTCAATAAGAAGGTCCAAGGGATGCAGTAAACCTGGAGTGTAGCATCGGAATTTATAACTAGTGTCACAGGAATGGTTTAAAACATAGACAGTAAGAAGAGTCAGTCTTCGTGTACTTATTCGGCATTTTGCCTTTTGTATTTAATTCCGATGCAATTTCTGTGTTTCATCGTCAATAAGTAGGTCCAAGGGATACAGTAAACCTGAAGTGAAGCATCGGAAACTATAACTAGTGTCACAGGTATGGTTCAATACATAGTCAGTATGAACAGTCAGTCTTCTTGTACTTAAGTCTTCATTGTGCCTTTTCTATTTAATTCCGATGCAATTTCCGTTTTACATCGTCAATAAGAACGTCCAAGGGATACAGTAAACCTGCAGTGAAGCATCGGAATCTATAACTAGTGTCAATGGAATGGTTCAAAACATAGACAGTAAGAAGAGTCAATCATCTTGTACTTAAGTCGGCATTGTGCCTTTTGTATTTAATTCCGATGCCATTTCTGTGTTTCATCGTCAATAAGAACGTCAGAGGGATACAGTAAACCTGAAGTGAACCATCAGAATCTATAGCTAGTGTCACAGGAATGGTTCATAACATAGTCAGTAAGAAGAGTCAGTCTTCTTGTTCATAAGGCGGCATTGTGTCTTTTGTATTTAATTCCGATGCAATATCTGTGTTTCATCGTCAATAAGAAGGTCCAAGGGATACAGTAATCCTGAAGTGAAGCATCGGAATCTATAACTTGTGTCACAGGAATGGTTCAAATCATAGTCAGAAAGAAGAGTCAGCCTTCTTGTACTTAAGTTGGCATTGTGGGTTTCATATTTAATTCGGATGCTATTTCTGTGTTTCATCTTCAATGAGAACGTCCAAGGGATACAGTAAACCTGGAGTGAACCATCGGAATCTATAACTAGTGTCAATGGAATGGTTCAAAACATAGACAGTAAGAAGAGCCAATCTTCTTGTACTTAAGTCGGCGTTGTGCCTCTTGTATTTAATTCCGATGGAATTTCTGTGTTTCATCGTCACTAAGAAGGTCAGAGGGATACAGTAAACCTGAAGTGTAGCATCGGAATCTATAGCTAGTGTCACAGGAATGGTTCAAAGGCATAGTCAGTAAGAAGGGTCAGTCCTCCTGTCCTTAAGTCGGCATTGTGCATTTTGTATTTAATTCCGATGCAATTTCTGTATTTGATCGTCAATAAGAAGGTCCAATTGATTCAGTAAACCTGGAGTGAAGCATCGGAATCTATAACTAGTGTCAATGGAAAGGTTCAAAACATAGACAGTAAGAAGAGTTAATCTTCTTGTACTTAAGTCGGCATTGTGCCTCTTGTATTTAATTCCAATGCAATTTCTGTGTTTCATCGTCAATAAGAAGGTCCAAGGGATACAGTAAACCTGAAGTGAAGCATCGGAATCTATAACTAGTGTCACAGGAATGGTTCAAAACATAGTCAGTAAGAAGTGTCAGTCTTCTTGTACTTAAGTCGGCATTGTGCCTTTTCTATTTAATTCTGATGCAATTTCTGTGTTTCATTGTCACTAAGAAGGTCCAAGGGATACAGTAAACCTAGAGTGAAGCATCGGAATCTATAACTAGTGTCACAGGAATGGTTCAAACATAGACAGTAAAAAGAGACAGTCTTCTTGAACATAAGTCGACATTGTGCCTTTTCTATTTAATTCCGATGCAATTTCTGTGTTTCATCGACAATAAGATGGTCAGAGGGATACAATAAACCTGAACTGAAGCATCGGAATCTATAACTAGTGTCACAGGAATGGTTCAAAACATAGTCAGTAAGAACAGTCAGTCTTCTTATCCTTAACTCGGCATTGTGCCTTTTGTATTTAATTCTGATGCAATTTCTGTGTTTCATCGTCAATAAGAAGGTCCAAGGGATACAGTAAACCGGGAGTGAAGCATCGGAATCTATAACTAGTGACACAGGAATGGTTCAAATCATAGAGATAAAGAAGAGTCAGTCTTCTTGTACATAAGTCGACATTTTGCATTTTGTATTTAATTCCGATGCAATTACTGTGTCTCATCGTCAATAAGAAGGTCCAAGGGATACAGTAAACCTGGAGTGAAGCATCGGAATCAATAACTAGTGTCACAGGAATGGTTCAAAACATAGAAAGTAAGAAGAGTCAGTCTTCTTGAACTTAAGTCGGCTTTGTGCCTTTTGTATTTAATTCCGATGCAATTTCTGTGTATCATCGTCAATAAGGTCAGAGGGATACAGTAAACATGAAGTGTAGCATCGGAATCTATAGCTAGTGTCACAGGACTGGTTCAAAAATAGACAGTAAGAAGAGTCAGTCTTCTTGTACTAAATAATTCGGCATTGTGCGTTTTGTATTTAATTCCGATGCAATTTCTGTGTTTCATCGTCAACAAGACGGTCAGAGGGGTACAGTATACCTGAAGTGAAGCTTCGGAATCTATAACCAGTGTCACAGGAATGGTTCAAAACATAGACAGTTGGAAGAGTCAGTCTTCTTGTACTTAAGTCGGCATTGTGTCTTTTGTATTTAATTCCGAGGAATTTCTGTGTTTCATCGTCAATAAGAAGGTCCAAGGGATACAGTAAACATGAAGTGAAGCATCGGAATCTACAACTAGTGTCACAGGAATGGTTCAAAACATAGACAGTACGAAGACTCACTCTTCGTGTACTTATTCGGCATTCTGCCTTTTGTATTTAATTCCGATGCAATTTCTGTGTTTCATCGTCAATAAGAAGGTCCAAGGGATACAGTAAACCTGAAGTGAAGCATCGGAAACTGTAACTAGTGTCACAGGCATGGTTCGAAGCATAGTCAGTAAGAAGAGTCAGTCTTCGTGTACTTAAGTCTTCATTGTGCCTTTTTTATTTAATTCCGATGCAATTTCTGTTTTTCATCGTCAATAAGAACGTCCAAGGGATACAGTAAACCTGCAGTGAAGCATCGGAATCTATAACTAGTGTCAATGGAATGGTTCAAATCATAGACAGTAAGAAGAGTCAATCTTCTTGTACTTAAGTCGGCATTGTGCCTTTTGTATTTATTTCCGATGCCATTTCTGTGTTTCATCGTCAATAAGAAGGTCAGAGGGATACAGTAAACCTGAAGTGAACCATCGGAATCTATAGCTAGTGTCATAGGAATGGTTCATAACATGGTCAGTAAGAGGAGTCAGTCTTCTTGTCCATAAGGCGGCATTGTGCCTTTTGTATTTAATTCCGATGCAATATCTGTGTTTCATCGTCAAAAAGAAGGTGCAAGGGATACAGTAATCCTGGAGTGAAGCGTCGGAATCTATAACTAGTGTCACAGGAATGGTTCGAAACATAGAAAGTAAGAAGAGTCAGTCTTCTGTACTTAAGTTGGCATTTTGCCTTTTGTATTTGATTCCGATGCATTTTCTGTGTTTCATCGTCAATACGAAGGTTTAAGGGATACAGTAAACCTCAAGTGAAGCATCCGAATCTATAACTAGTATCACAGGGATGGTTCAAAACATAGACAGTAAGAAGAGACAGTCTTCTTGTGCTTAAGTCGGCGTTATGTCTTTTGTATTTAATTCCGATGCAATTTCTGCGTTTCATCGTCAATAAGAAGGTCCAAGGGATACAGTAAACCTGAAGTGAAGCATCGGAAACTACAACTAATGTCACAGGAAAGGTTCAAAACATAGACAGTAGGAAGAGTCAGTCTTCATGTACTTAAGTCGGCATTGTGAATTTTCTATTTAATTCTGATGCAATTTCTGTGTTTCATTGCCACTAAGAAGGTCCAAGGGATACAGTAAACCTAGAGTGAAGCATCGGAATCTATAACTAGTGTCACAGGAATGGTTCAAACATAGACAGTAAAAGGAGACAGTCATCTTGAACGTAAGTCGACATTGTGCCTTTTCTATATAATTCCGATACAATTTCTGTGTTTCATCGACAATAAGAAGGTCAGAGGGATACAATAAACCTGAACTGAAGCATTTGAATCTATAACTAGTGTCATAGGAATGGTTCAAAACATAGTCAGTAAGAACAGTCAGTCTTCTTCTCCTTTAGTCGGCATTGTGCCTTTTGTATTTAATTCCGATGCAATTTCTGTGTTTCATCGTCAATAAGAAGGTCCAAGGGATACAGTAAACCTGGAGTGAAGCATCGGAATCTATAACTAGTGTCACAGGAATGGTTGAAATCATAGAGAGTAAGAAGAGTCAGTCTTCTTGTACATAAGTCGACATTTGCATTTTGTATTTAATTCCGATGCAATTTCTGTGTCTCATCGTCAATAAGAAGGTCCAAGGGATACAGTAAACCTGGAGTGAAGCATCGGAATCAATAACTAGTGTCACAGGAATGGTTCAAAACATAGAAAGTAAGAAGAGTCAGTCTTCTTGAACTTAAGTCGACATTGTGCCTTTTGTATTTAATTCCGATGCAATTTCTGTGTTTCATCGTCAATAAGGTCAGAGGGATACAGTAAACCTGAAGTGAAGCATCGGAATCTATAGCTAGTGTCACCGGACTGGTTCAAAAATAGACAGTAAGAAGAGTCAGTCTTCTTGTACTAAATTCGGCATTGTGCGTTTTGTATTTAATTCCGATGCAATTTCTGAAGTTTCATCGTCAACAAGACGGTCAGAGGGGTACAGTATACCTGAAGTGAAGCTTCGGAATCTATAACCAGTGTCACAGGAATGGTTCAAAACATAGACAGTTGGAAGAGTCAGTCTTCTTGTACTTAAGTCGGCATTGTGTCTTTTGTATTTAATTCCGAGGAATTTCTGTGTTTCATCGTCAATAAGAAGGTCCAAGGGATACAGTAAACATGAAGTGAAGCATCGGAATCTACAACTAGTGTCACAGGTATGGTTCAAAACATAGACAGTACGAAGACTCAGTCTTCGTGTACTTATTCGGCATTCTGCCTTTTGTATTTAATTCCGATGCAATTTCTGTGTTTCATCGTCAATAAGAAGGTCCAAGGGATACAGTAAACCTGCAGTGAAGCATCGGAATCTATAACTAGTGTCAATGGAATGGTTCAAAACATAGACAGTAAGAAGAGTCAATCTTCTTGTACTTAAGTCGGCATTGTGCCTTTTGTATTTATTTCCGATGCCATTTCTGTGTTTCATCGTCAATAAGAAGGTCAGAGGGATACAGTAAACCTGAAGTGAACCATCGGAATCTATAGCTAGTGTCACAGGAATGGTTCATAACATAGTCAGTAAGAGGAGTCAGTCTTCTTGTTCATAAGGCGGCATTGTGCCTTTTGTATTTCATTCCGATGCAATATCTGTGTTTCATCGTCAAAAAGAAGGTGCAAGGGATACAGTAATCCTGGAGTGAAGCGTCGGAATCTATAACTAGTGTCACAGGAATGGTTCGAAGCATAGAAAGTAAGAAGAGTCAGTCTTCTGTACTTAAGTTGGCATTTTGCCTTTTGTATTTGATTCCGATGCATTTTCTGTGTTTCATCGTCAATACGAAGGTCCAAGGGATACAGTAAACCTCAAGTGAAGCATCCGAATCTATAACTAGTTTCACAGGGATGGGTCAAAACATAGACAGTAGGAAGAGTCAGTCTTCATGTACTTAAGTCGGCATTGTGCCTTTCATATTTAATTCCGATGCAATTTCTGTGTTTCATCGTCAATAAGATTGTCCAAGGGATACAGTAAACCTGGAGTGAAGCATCGGAATCTATAACTAGTGTCATAGGAATGGTTCAAAGCATAGTCAGTAAGAACAGTCAGTCTTCTTGTACTTAAGTCGACATTTTGCATTTTGTATTTAATTCCGATGTAGTTTCTGTGTCTCATCGTCAATAAGAAGGTCCAAGGGATACAGTAAACCTGGAGTGAAGCATCGGAATCAATAACTAGTGTCACAGGAATGGTTCAAAACATAGAAAGTAAGAAGAGTCAGTCTCCTTGAACTTAAGTCGGCATTGTGCCTTTTGTATTTAATTCCTATGCAATTTCTGTGTCTCATCGTCAATAAGAAGGTCCAAGGGATACAGTAAACCTGAAGTGAAGCATCGGAATCTATAACTAGTGTCACAGGAATGGTTCAAAACATAGTCAGTAAGAAGTGTCAGTCTTCTTGTACTTAAGTCGGCATTGTGCCTTTTCTATTTAATTCTGATGCAATTTCTGTGTTTCATTGCCACTAAGAAGGTCCAAGGGATACAGTAAACCTAGAGTGAAGCATCGGAATCTATAACTAGTGTTACAGGAATGGTTCAAACATAGACAGTAAAAGGAGACAGTCATCTTGAACGTAAGTCGACATTGTGCCTTTTCTATATAATTCCGATGCAATTTCTGTGTTTCATCGACAATAAGAAGGTCAGAGGGATACAATAAACCTGAACTGAAGCATCGGAATCTATAACTAGTGTCATAGGAATGGTTCAAAACACAGTCAGTAAGAACAGTCAGTCTTCTTCTCCTTAAGTCGGCATTGTGCCTTTTGTATTTAATTCCGATGCAATTTCTGTGTTTCATCGTCAATAAGAAGGTCCAAGGGATACAGTAAACCTGGAGTGAAGCATCGGAATCTATAACTAGTGTCACAGGAATGGTTCAAATCATAGAGAGTAAGAAGATTCAGTCTTCTTGTACTTAAGTCGACATTTTGCATTTTGTATTTAATTCGATGCAATTTCTGTGTCTCATCGCCAATAAGAAGGTCCAAGGGATACAGTAAACCTGGAGTGAAGCATCGGAATCAATAACTAGTGTCACAGGAATGGTTCAAAACATAGAAAGTGAGAAGCGTCAGTCTTCTTGAACTTAAGTCGGCATTGTGCCTTTTGTATTTAATTCCGATGCAATTTCTGTGTTTGATCGTCAATAAGGTCAGAGGGATACAGTAAACCTGAAGTGAAGCATCGGAATCTATAGCTAGTGTCACAGGACTGGTTCAAAAATAGACAGTAAGAGGAGTCAGTCTTCTTGTACTTAATTCGGCCTTGTGCGTTTTGTATTTAATTCCGATGCAATTTCTGTGTTTTATCGTCAACAAGACGGTCAGAGGGGTACAGTATACCTGAAGTGAAACTTCGGAATCTATAACCAGTGTCACAGGAATGGTTCAAAACATAGACAGTTGGAAGAGTCAGTCTTCTTGTACTTGAGTCAGCATTGTGTCTTTTGTATTTAATTCCGAGCAATTTCTGTGTTTCATCGTCACTAACAAGGTCCAAGGGATACAGTAAACATGATGTGAAGCATCGGAATCTACAACTAGTGTCACAGCAATGGTTCAAAACATAGACAGTAAGAAGATTCAGTCTTCATGTACCTAAGTCGGCATTGTGCCTTTTCTCTTTAATTCCGAAGCTATTTCTGTGTTTCATCGTCAATAAGAAGGTCAGAGGGATACAGTAACCTGAAGTGTAGCATCGGAATCTATAACTAGTGTTACAGGAATGGTTCAAATCATAGTCAGTAAGAAGAGTCAGTCTTCTAGCACTTAAGTTGGCATTGTGCCTTTCGTATTTAATTCCGATGCAATTTCTGTGTTTCACCGGCAATAGAAGGTCAGAGGGATACAGTAAACCTGAAGTGAAGCATCCGAATCTATAACTAGGGTCACAGGTATGTTTCAAAGTTAGACAGTAGAAGAGTCAGTCTACTTGTACTTAAGTCGGCATTGTGCCTTTTGTATTTAATTCCGATGGAATTTCTGTGTTTCATTGTCGATAAGAAGGTCAAAGGGATACAGTAGTCCTGAAGTGAAGCATCGGAATCTATACTAGTGTCACAGGAATGGTTCAAGACATAGTCAGTGAGAAGAGTCAGTCCTCTTGCCCTTAAGTCGGCATTGTGCCTCTTGTATTTGATTCCGATGCAATTTCTGTGTTTCATCGTCAATAAGAAGGTCCAAGGGATACAGTAAACCTCAAGTGGAGCATCGGAATCTATAACTAGTATCACAGGGATGGTTCAAAACATAGACAGTAAGAAGAGTCAGTCTTCTTGTACTTAAGTAGGCATTATGTCTTTTGTATTTAATTCCGATGCAATTTCTGCGTTTCATCGTCAATAGAACGTCCAAGGGATACAGTAAACCTGGAGTGAAGCATCGGAATCTATAACTAGTGTCATAGGAATGGTTCAAAACATAGTCAGTAAGAACAGTCAGTCTTCTTGTACTTAAGTCGACATTTTGCATTTTGTATTTAATTCCGATGTAGTTTCTGTGTCTCATCGTCAATAAGAAGGTCCAAGGGATACAGTAAACCTGGAGTGAAGCATCGGAATCAATAACTAGTGTCACAGGAATGGTTCAAAACATAGAAAGTAAGAAGAGTCAGTCTCCTTGAACTTAAGTCGGCATTGTGCCTTTTGTATTTAATTCCTATGCAATTTCTGTGTCTCATCGTCAATAAGAAGGTCCAAGGGATACAGTAAACCTGAAGTGAAGCATCGGAATCTATAACTAGTGTCACAGGAATGGTTCAAAACCTAGTCAGTAAGAAGTGTCAGTCTTCTTGTACTTAAGTCGGCATTGTGCCTTTTGTATTTAATTCTGATGCAATTTCTGCGTTTCATTGCCACTAAGAAGGTCCAAGGGATACAGTAAACCTAGAGTGAAGCATCGGAATGTATAACTAGTGTCACAGGAATGGTTCAAACATAGACAGTAAAAGGAGACAGTCTTCTTGAACATAAGTCGATATTGTGCCTTTTCTATTTAATTCCGATGCAATTTCTGTGTTTCATCGACAATAAGAAGGTCAGAGGGATACAATAAACCTGTACTGAAGCATCGGAATCTATAACTAGTGTCATAGGAATGGTTCAAAACATAGTCAGTAAGAACAGTCAGTCTTCTTCTCCTTAAGTCGGCATTGTGCCTTTTGTATTTAATTCCGATGCAATTTCTGTATTTCATCGTCAATAAGAAGGTCCAAGGGATACAGTAAACCTGGAGTGAAGCACCGGAATCTATAACTAGTGTCACAGGAATGGTTCAAATCATAGAGAGTAAGAAGAGTCAGTCTTCTTGTACTTAAGTCGACATTTTGCATTTTGTATTTAATTCCGATGCAATTTCTGTGTCTCATCGTCAATGAGAAGGTCCAAGGGATACAGTAAACTTGGAGTGAAGCATCGGAATCAATAACTAGTGTCACAGGAATGGTTCAAAACATAGAAAGTAAGAAGAGTCAGTCTTCTTGAACTTAAGTCGGCATTGTGCCTTTTGTATTTAATTCCGATGCAATTTCTGTGTTTCATCGTCGATAAGGTCAGAGGGATACAGTAAACCTGAACTGAAGCATCGGAATCTATAGCTCGTGTCACAGGACTGGTTTAAAAATAGACAGTAAGAGGAGTCAGTCTTCTTGTACTTAAGTCGGCATTGTGCCTTTTGTATTCAATTCCGATGCAATTTCTGTGTTTCATCGTCAATAAGAAGGTCCAAGGGATGCAGTAAACCTGGAGTGTAGCATCGGAATTTATAACTAGTGTCACAGGAATGGTTTAAAACATAGACAGTAAGAAGAGTCAGTCTTCGTGTACTTATTCGGCATTTTGCCTTTTGTATTTAATTCGGATGCAATTTCTGTGTTTCATCGTCAATAAGTAGGTCCAAGGGATACAGTAAACCTGAAGTGAAGCATCGGAAACTATAACTAGCGTCACAGGTATGGTTGAATACATAGTCAGTAAGAAGAGTCAGTCTTCTTGTACTTAAGTCTTCATTGTGCCTTTTCTATTTAATTCCGATGCAATTTCTGTTTTTCATCGTCAATACGAACGTCCAAGGGATACAGTAAACCTGCAGTGAAGCATCGGAATCTATAACTAGTGTCAATGGAATGGTTCAAAACATAGACAGTAAGAAGAGTCTATCATCTTGTACTTAAGTCGGCATTGTGCCTTTTGTATTTAATTCCGATGGAATTTCTGTGTTTCATTGTCGATAAGAAGGTCAAAGGGATACAGTAGTCCTGAAGTGAAACATCGGAATCTATAACTAGTGTCACAGGAATGGTTCAAAACATAGTCAGTGAGAAGAGCCAGTCTCCTTGTCCTTAAGTCGGCATTGTGCCTCTTGTATTTAATTCCGATGCAATTTCTGTGTTTCATCGTCAATAAGAAGGTCCAAGGGATGCGGTAAACCTGGAGTGAAGCATCGGAATCTATAACTAGTGTCACAGGAATGATTCAAAACATAGTCAGTAAGAAGAGTCAGTCTTCTTGTACTTAAGTCGTCATTGTGCCTTTTCTATTTAATTCCGATGCAATTTCTGAGTTTCATCGTCAATAAGAAGGTCCAAGGTATACAGTAAACCTGGAGTGAAGCATCGGAATCTATAACTAGTGTCACAGGAATGGTTCAAACGTAGACAGTATGAAGAGACAGTCTTCTTGTACTTAAGTCGACATTGTGCCTTTTCTATTTAATTCCGATGCAATTTCTGTGTTTCATCGTCAATAAGAAGGTCTGAGGGATACAATTAACCTGAACTGAAGCATCGGAATCTATAACTAGTGTCACAGGAATGGTTCAAAGCATAGTCAGTGAGAACAGTCAGTCTTCTTGTCCTTAAGTCGGCATTGTGCCTTTTGTATTCAATTCCGATGCAATTTCTGTGGTTCATCGTCAATAAGAAGGTCCAAGGGATGCTGTAAACCTGGAGTGTAGCATCGGAATTTATAACTAGTGTCACAGGAATGGTTCATAACATAGTCAGTAAGAAGGGTCAGTCCTCTTGTCCTTAAGTCGGCATTGTGCATTTTGTATTTAATTCCGATGCAATTTCTGTGTTTCATCGTCAATAAGAAGGTCCAAGGGATACAGTAAACCTGGAGTGAAGCATCGGAATCTGTAACTAGTGTCACAGGAATGGTTCAAATCATAGAGAGTAAGAAGGGTCAGTATTCTTGTACTTAAGTCGACATTTTGCCTTTTGCATTTAATTCCGTTGCAATTTCTGTGTTTCATCGTCAATAAGACGTCCAAGGGATACAGTAAACCTGGAGTGAAGCATCGGAATCTATAACTAGTGTCAATGGAATGGTTCAAAACATAGACAGTAAGAAGAGTCAATCTTCTTGTACTTAAGTCGGCATTGTGCCTCTTGTATTTAATTCCAATGCAATTTCTGTGTTTCATCGACAATAAGAATGTCCAAGGGATACAGTAAACCTGAAGTGAAGCATCGGAATCTATAACTAGTGTCACAGGAATTGTTCAAAACATAGTCAGTAAGAACAGTCAGTCTTCTTCTCCTTAACTCGGCATTGTGCCTTTTGTATTTAATTCTGATGCAATTTCTGTGTTTCATTGTCACTAAGAAGGTCCAAGGGATACAGTAAACCTAGAGTGAAGCATCGGAATCTATAACTAGTGTCACAGGGATAGTTCAAACATAGACAGTAAAAAGAGACAGTCTTCTTGAACATAAGTCGACATTGTACCTTTTCTATTTAATTCCGATGCAATTTCTGTGTTTCATCGACAATAAGAAGGTCAGAGGGATACAATAAACCTGAACTGAAGCATCGGAATCTATAACTAGTGTCACAGGAATTGTTCAAAACATAGTCAGTAAGAACAGTCAGTCTTCTTCTCCTTAACTCGGCATTGTGCCTTTTGTATTTAATTCTGATGCAATTTCTGTGTTTCATCGTCAATAAGAAGGTCCAAGGGATACAGTAAACCTGGAGTGAAGCATCGGAATCTATAACTAGTGTCACAGGAATGGTTCAAATCATAGAGAGTAAGAAGAGTCAGTCTTCTAATACATAAGTCGACATTTTGCATTTTGTATTTAATTCCGATGCAATTTCTGTGTCTCATCGTCAATAAGAAGGTCCAAGGGATACAGTAAACCTGGAGTGAAGCATCGGAATCAATAACTAGTGTCACAGGAATGGTTCAAAACATAGAAAGTAAGAAGAGTCAGTCTTCTTGAACTTAAGTCGGCATTGTGCCTTTTGTATTTAATTCCGATGCAATTTCTGTGTTTCATCGTCAACAAGGTCAGAGGGATAGAGTAAACCTGAAGTGAAGCATCGGAATCTATAGCTAGTGTCACAGGACTGGTTCAAACATAGACAGTTGGAAGAGTCAGTCTTCTTGTACTCAAGTCGGCATTGTGTCTTTTGTATTTAATTCCGAGGAATTTCTGTGTTTCATCGTCAATAAGAATGTCCAAGGGATACAGTAAACATGAAGTGAAGCATCGGAATCTACAACTAGTGTCACAGGAATGGTTCAAAACATAGACAGTAGGAAGAGTCAGTCTTCATGTACTTAAGTCGGCATTGTGACTTTTCTATTTAATTCCGAAGCTATTTCTGTGTTTCATCGTCAATAAGATGGTCAGAGGGATACAGTAAACCTGAAGTGAAGCAACGGAATCTATAACTAGTGTTACAGGAATGGTTCAAATCATAGTCAGTAAGAAGAGTCAGTCTTCTTGTACTTAAGTCGGCATTGTGCCTCTTGTATTTAATTCCAATGCAATTTCTGTGTTTCATCGTCAATAAGAAGGTCCAAGGGATACAGTAAACCTGAAGTGAAGCATCGGAATCTATAACTAGTGTCACAGGAATGGTTCAAAACATAGTCAGTAAGAAGTGTCAGTCTTCTTGTACTTAAGTCGGCATTGTGCCTTTTCTATTTAATTCTGATGCAATTTCTGTGTTTCATTGTCACTAAGAAGGTCCAAGGGATACAGTAAACCTAGAGTGAAGAATCGGAATCTATAACTAGTGTCACAGGAACGGTTCAAACATAAACAGTAAAAAGAGACAGTCTTCTTGAACATAAGTCGACATTGTACCTTTTCTATTTAATTCCGATGCAATTTCTGTGTTTCATCGACAATAAGAAGGTCAGAGGGATACAATAAACCTGAACTGAAGCATCCGAATCTATAACTAGTGTCACAGGAATTGTTCAAAACATAGTCAGTAAGAACAGTCAGTCTTCTTCTCCTTAACTCGGCATTGTGCCTTTTGTATTTAATTCTGATGCAATTTCTGTGTTTCATCGTCAATAAGAAGGTCCAAGGGATACAGTAAACCTGGAGTGAAGCATCGGAATCTATAACTAGTGTCACAGGAATGGTTCAAATCATAGAGAGTAAGAAGATTCAGTCTTCTAATACATAAGTCGACATTTTGCATTTTGTATTTAATTCCGATGCAATTTCTGTGTTTCACCTTCAATAAGAAGGTCAGAGGGATACAGTAAACCTGAAGTGAAGCATCCGAATCGATAACTAGGGTCACAGGTATGTTTCAAACATAGACAGTAAGAAGAGTCAGTCTTCTTGTACTTAAGTCGGCATTGTGCCTTTGTATTTAATTCCGATGGAATTTCTGTGTTTCATCGTCAATAAGAAGGTCAGAGGGATACAGTAGTCCTGAAGTGAAGCATCGGAATCTATAACTAGTGTCACAGGAATGGTTCAAAACATAGTCAGTGAGAAGAGTCAGTCTCATTGTCCTTAAGTCGGCATTGTGCCTCTTATATTTAATTCCGATGCAATTTCTGTGTTTCATCGTCAATAAGAAGTTCCAAGGGATACAGTAAACCTGGAGTGAAGCATCGGAATCTATAACTAGTGTCACAGGAATGGTTCAAAACATAGTCAGTAAGAAGAGTGAGTCTTCTTGTACTTAAGTCGGCATTGTGCCTTTTCTATTTAATTCCGATGCAATTTCTGTGTTTCATCGTCAATAAGAAGGTCCAAGGTATACAGTATACCTGGAGTGAAGCATCGGAATCTATAACTAGTGTCACAGGAATGGTTCAAACATAGACAGTATGAAGAGACAGTCTTCTTGAACTTAAGTCGACATTGTGCCTTTTCTATTTAATTCCGATGCAATTTCTGTGTTTCATCGTCAATACGAAGGTCAGAGCGATACAATAAACCTGAACTGAAGCATCGGAATCTATAACTAGTGTCACAGGAATGTTTCAAATCATAGAGAGTAAGAAGGGTCAGTATTCTTGTACTTAAGTCGACATTTTGCCTTTTGCATTTAATTCCGTTGCAATTTCTGTGTTTCATCGTCAATAAGACGTCCAAGGGATACAGTAAACCTGGAGTGAAGCATCGGAATCTATAACTAGTGTCACAGGAATGGTTCAAAACATAGTCAGTAAGAAGTGTCAGTCTTCTTGTACTTAAGTCGGCATTGTGCCTTTTCTATTTAATTCTGATGCAATTTCTGTGTTTCATTGTCACTAAGAAGGTCCAAGGGATACAGTAAACCTAGAGTGAAGAATCGGAATCTATAACTAGTGTCACAGGAATGGTTCAAACATAAAGAGTAAAAAGAGACAGTCTTCTTGAACATAAGTCGACATTGTGCATTTTCTATTTAATTCCGATGCAATTTCTGTGTTTCATCGACAATAAGAAGGTCAGAGGGATACAATAAACCTGAACTGAAGCATCGGAATCTATAACTAGTGTCACAGGAATGGTTCAAAACATAGTAAGTAAGAACAGTCAGTCTTCTTCTCCTTAACTCGGCACTGTGCCTTTTGTATTTAATTCTGATGCAATTTCTGTGTTTCATCGTCAATAAGAAGGTCCAAGGGATACAGTAAACCTGGAGTGAAGCATCGGAATCTATAACTAGTGTCACAGGAATGGTTCAAATCATAGAGAGGAAGAAGAGTCAGTCTTCTTGTACATAAGTCGACATTTTGCATTTTGTATTTAATTCCGATGCAATTTCTGTGTCTCATCGTCAATGAGAAGGTCCAAGGGATACAGTAAACTTGGAGTGAAGCATCGGAATCAATAACTAGTGTCACAGGAATGGTTCAAAACATAGAAAGTAAGAAGAGTCAGTCTTCTTGAACTTAAGTCGGCATTGTGCCTTTTGTATTTAATTCCGATGCAATTTCTGTGTTTCATCGTCGATAAGGTCAGAGGGATACAGTAAACCTGAACTGAAGCATCGGAATCTATAGCTCGTGTCACAGGACTGGTTTAAAAATAGACAGTAAGAGGAGTCAGTCTTCTTGTACTTAAGTCGGCATTGTGCCTTTTGTATTCAATTCCGATGCAATTTCTGTGTTTCATCGTCAATAAGAAGGTCCAAGGGATGCAGTAAACCTGGAGTGTAGCATCGGAATTTATAACTAGTGTCACAGGAATGGTTTAAAACATAGACAGTAAGAAGAGTCAGTCTTCGTGTACTTATTCGGCATTTTGCCTTTTGTATTTAATTCCGATGCAATTTCTGTGTTTCATCGTCAATAAGTAGGTCCAAGGAATACAGTAAACCTGAAGTGAAGCATCGGAAACTATAACTAGCGTCACAGGTATGGTTGAATACATAGTCAGTAAGAAGAGTCAGTCTTCTTGTACTTAAGTCTTCATTGTGCCTTTTCTATTTAATTCCGATGCAATTTCTGTTTTTCATCGTCAATACGAACGTCCAAGGGATACAGTAAACCTGCAGTGAAGCATCGGAATCTATAACTAGTGTCAATGGAATGGTTCAAAACATAGACAGTAAGAAGAGTCTATCATCTTGTACTTAAGTCGGCATTGTGCCTTTTGTATTTAATTCCGATGGAATTTCTGTGTTTCATTGTCGATAATAAGGTCAAAGGGATACAGTAGTCCTGAAGTGAAACATCGGAATCTATAACTAGTGTCACAGGAATGGTTCAAAACATAGTCAGTGAGAAGAGCCAGTCTCCTTGTCCTTAAGTCGGCATTGTGCCTCTTGTATTTAATTCCGATGCAATTTCTGTGTTTCATCGTCAATAAGAAGGTCCAAGGGATACGGTAAACCTGGAGTGAAGCATCGGAATCTATAACTAGTGTCACAGGAATGATTCAAAACATAGTCAGTAAGAAGAGTCAGTCTTCTTGTACTTAAGTCGTCATTGTGCCTTTTCTATTTAATTCCGATGCAATTTCTGAGTTTCATCGTCAATAAGAAGGTCCAAGGTATACAGTAAACCTGGAGTGAAGCATCGGAATCTATAACTAGTGTCACAGGAATGGTTCAAACGTAGACAGTATGAAGAGACAGTCTTCTTGTACTTAAGTCGACATTGTGCCTTTTCTATTTAATTCCGATGCAATTTCTGTGTTTCATCGTCAATAAGAAGGTCTGAGGGATACAATTAACCTGAAGTGAAGCATCGGAATCTATAACTAGTGTCACAGGAATGGTTCAAAGCATAGTCAGTGAGAACAGTCAGTCTTCTTGTCCTTAAGTCGGCATTGTGCCTTTTGTATTCAATTCCGATGCAATTTCTGTGGTTCATCGTCAATAAGAAGGTCCAAGGGATGCTGTAAACCTGGAGTGTAGCATCGGAATTTATAACTAGTGTCACAGGAATGGTTCATAACATAGTCAGTAAGAAGGGTCAGTCCTCTTGTCCTTAAGTCGGCATTGTGCATTTTGTATTTAATTCCGATGCAATTTCTGTGTTTCATCGTCAATAAGAAGGTCCAAGGGATACAGTAAACCTGGAGTGAAGCATCGGAATCTGTAACTAGTGTCACAGGAATGGTTCAAATCATAGAGAGTAAGAAGGGTCAGTATTCTTGTACTTAAGTCGACATTTTGCCTTTTGCATTTAATTCCGTTGCAATTTCTGTGTTTCATCGTCAATAAGACGTCCAAGGGATACACTAAACCTGGAGTGAAGCATCGGAATCTATAACTAGTGTCAATGGAATGGTTCAAAACATAGACAGTAAGAAGAGTCAATCTTCTTGTACTTAAGTCGGCATTGTGCCTCTTGTATTTAATTCCAATGCAATTTCTGTGTTTCATCGACAATAAGAATGTCCAAGGGATACAGTAAACCTGAAGTGAAGCATCGGAATCTATAACTAGTGTCACAGGAATTGTTCAAAACATAGTCAGTAAGAACAGTCAGTCTTCTTCTCCTTAACTCGGCATTGTGCCTTTTGTATTTAATTCTGATGCAATTTCTGTGTTTCATCGTCAATAAGAAGGTCCAAGGGATACAGTAAACCTGGAGTGAAGCATCGGAATCTATAACTAGTGTCACAGGAATGG
Source organism: Schistocerca piceifrons (assembly GCF_021461385.2). NCBI lineage: Eukaryota > Metazoa > Arthropoda > Insecta > Orthoptera > Acrididae > Schistocerca > Schistocerca piceifrons. The sequence goes on from NW_025727953.1 coordinate 70,747, forward strand.
TTCAAATCATAGAGAGTAAGAAGAGTCAGTCTTCTAATACATAAGTCGACATTTTGCATTTTGTATTTAATTCCGATGCAATTTCTGTGTCTCATCGTCAATAAGAAGGTCCAAGGGATACAGTAAACCTGGAGTGAAGCATCGGAATCAATAACTAGTGTCACAGGAATGGTTCAAAACATAGAAAGTAAGAAGAGTCAGTCTTCTTGAACTTAAGTCGGCATTGTGCCTTTTGTATTTAATTCCGATGCAATTTCTGTGTTTCATCGTCAACAAGGTCAGAGGGATAGAGTAAACCTGAAGTGAAGCATCGGAATCTATAGCTAGTGTCACAGGACTGGTTCAAACATAGACAGTTGGAAGAGTCAGTCTTCTTGTACTCAAGTCGGCATTGTGTCTTTTGTATTTAATTCCGAGGAATTTCTGTGTTTCATCGTCAATAAGAATGTCCAAGGGATACAGTAAACATGAAGTGAAGCATCGGAATCTACAACTAGTGTCACAGGAATGGTTCAAAACATAGACAGTAGGAAGAGTCAGTCTTCATGTACTTAAGTCGGCATTGTGACTTTTCTATTTAATTCCGAAGCTATTTCTGTGTTTCATCGTCAATAAGATGGTCAGAGGGATACAGTAAACCTGAAGTGAAGCAACGGAATCTATAACTAGTGTTACAGGAATGGTTCAAATCATAGTCAGTAAGAAGAGTCAGTCTTCTTGTACTTAAGTCGGCATTGTGCCTCTTGTATTTAATTCCAATGCAATTTCTGTGTTTCATCGTCAATAAGAAGGTCCAAGGGATACAGTAAACCTGAAGTGAAGCATCGGAATCTATAACTAGTGTCACAGGAATGGTTCAAAACATAGTCAGTAAGAAGTGTCAGTCTTCTTGTACTTAAGTCGGCATTGTGCCTTTTCTATTTAATTCTGATGCAATTTCCGTGTTTCATTGTCACTAAGAAGGTCCAAGGGATACAGTAAACCTAGAGTGAAGAATCGGAATCTATAACTAGTGTCACAGGAACGGTTCAAACATAAACAGTAAAAAGAGACAGTCTTCTTGAACATAAGTCGACATTGTACCTTTTCTATTTAATTCCGATGCAATTTCTGTGTTTCATCGACAATAAGAAGGTCAGAGGGATACAATAAACCTGAACTGAAGCATCCGAATCTATAACTAGTGTCACAGGAATTGTTCAAAACATAGTCAGTAAGAACAGTCAGTCTTCTTCTCCTTAACTCGGCATTGTGCCTTTTGTATTTAATTCTGATGCAATTTCTGTGTTTCATCGTCAATAAGAAGGTCCAAGGGATACAGTAAACCTGGAGTGAAGCATCGGAATCTATAACTAGTGTCACAGGAATGGTTCAAATCATAGAGAGTAAGAAGAGTCAGTCTTCTAATACATAAGTCGACATTTTGCATTTTGTATTTAATTCCGATGCAATTTCTGTGTTTCACCTTCAATAAGAAGGTCAGAGGGATACAGTAAACCTGAAGTGAAGCATCCGAATCGATAACTAGGGTCACAGGTATGTTTCAAACATAGACAGTAAGAAGAGTCAGTCTTCTTGTACTTAAGTCGGCATTGTGCCTTTGTATTTAATTCCGATGGAATTTCTGTGTTTCATCGTCAATAAGAAGGTCAGAGGGATACAGTAGTCCTGAAGTGAAGCATCGGAATCTATAACTAGTGTCACAGGAATGGTTCAAAACATAGTCAGTGAGAAGAGTCAGTCTCATTGTCCTTAAGTCGGCACTGTGCCTCTTATATTTAATTCCGATGCAATTTCTGTGTTTCATCGTCAATAAGAAGTTCCAAGGGATACAGTAAACCTGGAGTGAAGCATCGGAATCTATAACTAGTGTCACAGGAATGGTTCAAAACATAGTCAGTAAGAAGAGTGAGTCTTCTTGTACTTAAGTCGGCATTGTGCCTTTTCTATTTAATTCCGATGCAATTTCTGTGTTTCATCGTCAATAAGAAGGTCCAAGGTATACAGTATACCTGGAGTGAAGCATCGGAATCTATAACTAGTGTCACAGGAATGGTTCAAACATAGACAGTATGAAGAGACAGTCTTCTTGAACTTAAGTCGACATTGTGCCTTTTCTATTTAATTCCGATGCAATTTCTGTGTTTCATCGTCAATACGAAGGTCAGAGCGATACAATAAACCTGAACTGAAGCATCGGAATCTATAACTAGTGTCACAGGAATGTTTCAAATCATAGAGAGTAAGAAGGGTCAGTATTCTTGTACTTAAGTCGACATTTTGCCTTTTGCATTTAATTCCGTTGCAATTTCTGTGTTTCATCGTCAATAAGACGTCCAAGGGATACAGTAAACCTGGAGTGAAGCATCGGAATCTATAACTAGTGTCACAGGAATGGTTCAAAACATAGTCAGTAAGAAGTGTCAGTCTTCTTGTACTTAAGTCGGCATTGTGCCTTTTCTATTTAATTCTGATGCAATTTCTGTGTTTCATTGTCACTAAGAAGGTCCAAGGGATACAGTAAACCTAGAGTGAAGAATCGGAATCTATAACTAGTGTCACAGGAATGGTTCAAACATAAAGAGTAAAAAGAGACAGTCTTCTTGAACATAAGTCGACATTGTGCATTTTCTATTTAATTCCGATGCAATTTCTGTGTTTCATCGACAATAAGAAGGTCAGAGGGATACAATAAACCTGAACTGAAGCATCGGAATCTATAACTAGTGTCACAGGAATGGTTCAAAACATAGTAAGTAAGAACAGTCAGTCTTCTTCTCCTTAACTCGGCACTGTGCCTTTTGTATTTAATTCTGATGCAATTTCTGTGTTTCATCGTCAATAAGAAGGTCCAAGGGATACAGTAAACCTGGAGTGAAGCATCGGAATCTATAACTAGTGTCACAGGAATGGTTCAAATCATAGAGAGGAAGAAGAGTCAGTCTTCTTGTACATAAGTCGACATTTTGCATTTTGTATTTAATTCCGATGCAATTTCTGTGTCTCATCGTCAATAAGAAGGTCCAAGGGTACAGTAAACCTGGAGTGAAGCATCGGAATCAATAACTAGTGTCGCAGGAATGGTTCAAAACATAGAAAGTAAGAAGAGTCAGTCTTCTTGAACTTAAGTCGGCATTGTGCCTTTTGTATTTAATTCCGATGCAATCTCTGTGTTTCACGTCAATAAGGTCAGAGGGATACAGTAAACGTGAAGTGAAGCATCGGAATCTATAGCTAGTGTCACAGGACTGGTTCAAAAATAGACAGTAAGAAGAGTCTGTCTTCTTGTACTAAATTCGGCATTGTGCGTTTTGTATTTAATTCCGATGCAATTTCTGTGTTTCATCGTCAACAAGACGGTCAGAGGGGTACAGTATACCTGAAGTGAAGCTTCGGAATCTATAACCAGTGTCACAGGAATGGTTCAAAACATAGACAGTTGGAAGAGTCAGTCTTCTTGTACTTAAGTCGGCATTGTGTCTTTTGTATTTAATTCCGAGGAATTTCTGTGTTTCATCGTCAATAAGAAGGTCCAAGGGATACAGTAAACATGAAGTGAAGCATCGGAATCTACAACTAGTGTCACAGGAATGGTTCAAAACATAGACAGTACGAAGAGTCAGTCTTCGTGTACTTATTCGGCATTCTGCCTTTTGTATTTAATTCCGATGCAATTTCTGTGTTTCATCGTCAATAAGATGGTCCAAGGGATACAGTAAACCTGAAGTGAAGCATCGGAAACTATAACTAGTGTCACAGGTATGGTTCAAAGCATAGTCAGTAAGAAGAGTCAGTCTTCGTGTACTTAAGTCTTCATTGTGCCTTTTTTATTTAATTCCGATGCAATTTCTGTTTTTCATCGTCAATAAGAACGTCCAAGGGATACAGTAAACCTGCAGTGAAGCATCGGAATCTATAACTAGTGTCAATGGAATGGTTCAAAACGTAGACAGTAAGAAGAGTCAATCTTCTTGTACTTAAGTCGGCATTGTGCCATTTGTATTTATTTCCGATGCCATTTCTGTGTTTCATCGTCAATAAGAAGGTCAGAGGGATACAGTAAACCTGAAGTGAACCATCGGAATCTATAGCTAGTGTCACAGGAATGGTTCATAACATAGTCAGTAAGAGGAGTCAGTCTTCTTGTCCATAAGGCGGCATTGTGCCTTTTGTATTTAATTCCGATGCAATATCTGTGTTTCATCGTCAAAAAGAAGGTGCAAGGGATACAGTAATACTGGAGTGAAGCATCGGAATCTATAACTAGTGTCACAGGAATGGTTCGAAACATAGAAAGTAAGAAGAGTCAGTCTTCTTGAACTTAAGTCGGCATTGTGCCTTTTGTATTTAATTCCGATGCAATTTCTGTGTTTCATCGTCAGTAAGGTCAGAGGGATACAGTAAACCTGAAGTGAAGCATCGGAATCTATAGCTAGTGTAACAGGACTGGTTCAAAAATAGACTGTAAGAAGAGTCAGTCTTCTTGTACTTTATTCGGCATTGTGCGTTTTGTATTTAATTCTGATGCAATTACTGTGTTTCATCGTCAACAAGACGGTCAGAGGGGTACAATATACCTGAAGTGAAGCTTCGGAATCTATAACCAGTGTCACAGGAATGGTTCAAAACATAGACAGTTGGAAGAGTCAGTCTTCTTGTACTTAAGTCGGCATTGTGTCTTTTGCATTTAATTCCGAGCAATTTCTGTGTTTCATCGTCAATAAGAAGGTCCAAGGGATACAGTAAACATGAAGTGAAGCATTGGAATCTACAACTAGTGTCACAGGAATGGTTCAAAACATAGACAGTAAGAAGAGTCAGTCTTCATGTACTTAAGTCGGCATTGTGCATTTTCTATTTAATTCCGAAGCTATTTCTGTGTGTCATCGTCAATAAGAAGGTCAGAGGGATACAGTAAACCTGAAGTGAAGCAACGGAATCTATAACTAGTGTTACAGGAATGGTTCAAATCATAGTCAGTAAGAAGAGTCAGTCTTCTTGTACTTAAGTTGGCATTGTGCCTTTCGTATTTAATTCCGATGCAATTTCTGTGTTTCACCGGCAATAAGAAGGTCAGAGGGATACAGTAAACCTGAAGTGAAGCATCCGAATCTATAACTAGGGTCACAGGTATGTTTCAAACATAGACAGTAAGAAGAGTCAGTCTTCTTGTACTTAAGTCGGCATTGTGCCTTTTGTATTTAATTCCGATGGAATTTCTGTGTTTCATCGTCAATAAGAAGGTCAGAGGGATACAGTAGTCCTGAAGTGAAGCATCGGAATCTGTAACTAGTGTCACAGGAATGGTTCAAAACATAGTCAGTGAGAAGAGTCAGTCTCCTAGTCCTTAAGTCAGCATTGTGCCTCTTGTATTTAATTCCGATGCAATTTCTGTGTTTCATCGTCAATAAGAAGGTCCAAGGGATACAGCAAACCTGGAGTGAAGCATCGGAATCTATAACTAGTGCCACAGGAATGGTTCAAAACATAGTCAGTAAGAAGAGTCAGTCCTCTTGTAGTTATGTCGGCATTGTGCCTTTTCTATTTAATTCCGATGCAATTTCTGTGTTTCATCGTCAATAAGAAGGTCCTAGGTATACAGTAAACCTGGAGTGAAGCATCGGAATCTATAACTAGTGTCACAGGAGTGGTTCAAACTTAGACAGTATGAAGAGAAGGTCTTCTTGAACTTAAGTCGACATTGTGCCTTTTCTATTTAATTCCGATGCAATTTCTGTGTTTCAGCGTCAATAAGAAGGTCAGAGGGATACAATACACCTGAACTGAAGCATCGGAATCTATAACTAGTGTCACAGGAATGGTTCAAAACATAGTCAGTGAGAACAGACAGTCTTCTGGTCCTTAAGTCGGCATTGTGTATTTTGTATTCAATTTCGATGCAATTTCTGTGTTTCATCTTCAATAAGAAGGTCCAAGGGATACAGCAAACCTGGAGTGTAGCATCGGAATCTACAACTAGTGTCACAGGAATGGTTCAAAACATAGACAGTAAGAAGAGTCAGTCTTCGTGTACTTATTCGGCATTTTGCCTTTTGTATTTAATTCCGATGCAATTTCTGTGTTTCATCGTCAATAAGAAGGTCCAAGGGATACAGTAAACCTGAAGTGAAGCATCGGAAACTATAACTAGTGTCACAGGTATGGTTCAAAACATAGTCAGTAAGAAGAGCCAGTCTTCTTGTACTTAAGTCTTCATTGTGCCTTTTGTCTTTAATTCCGATGCAATTTCTGTTTTTCATCGTCAATAAGTATGTCCAAGGGATACAGTAAACCTGCAGTGAAGCATCGGAATCTATAACTAGTGTCAATGGAATGGTTCAAAACATAGACAGTAAGAAGAGTCAATCTTCTTGTACTTAAGTCGGCATTGTGCCTTTTGTATTTAATTCCGATGCCATATCTGTGTTTCATCGTCAATACGAAGGTCAGAGGGATACAGTAAACCTGAAGTCAACCATCGGAATCTATAGCTAGTGTCACAGGAATGGTTCATAACATAGTCAGTAAGAAGAGTCAGTCTTCTTGTCCATAAGGCGGCATTGTGCCTTTTGTATTTAATTCCCATTCAATATCTGTGTTTCGTGGTCAATAAGAAGGTCCAAGGGATACAGTAGTCCTGGAGTGAAGCATCGGAATCTATAACTAGTGTCACAGGAATGGTTCAAAACATAGAAAGTAAGAAGAGTCAGTCTTCTGTACTTCAGTTGGCATTTTGCCTTTTGTATTTAATTCCGATGCATTTTCTGTGTTTCATCGTCAATAAGAAGGTCCAAGGGATACAGTAAACCTCAAGTGAAGCATCGGATTCTATAACTAGTATCACAGGAATGGTTCAAAACATAGTCAGTAAGAAGAGTCAGTCTTCTAGAACTTAAGTCGGCATTGTGCATTTTCTATTTAATTCCGATGCAAATTCAGTGTTTCATCGTCAATAAGACGGTCAGAGGGATACAGTAAACCTGAAGTGAAGCATCGGAATCTATAACTAGTGTCACAGGAATGGTTCAAAACATAGACAGTTGGAAGAGGCAGTCTTCTTGTACTTAAGTCGGCTTTGTGTCGTTTGTATTTAATTCCGATGCAATTTCTGTGATTCATCGTCAATAAGAAGGTCAGAGGGATACAGTAAACCTGAAGTGAAGCATCGGAATCTATAACTAGTGTCACAAGAATGGTTCAAAACATAGTCAGTGAGAAGAGTCAGTCTCCTTGTCCATAAGTCGGCATTGTGCCTCTTGTATTTAATTCCAATGCAATTTCTGTGTTTCATCGTCAATAAGAAGGTCCAAGGGATACAGTGAACCTGGAGTGAAGCATCGGAAACTATCACTACTGACACAGGAATGGTTCAAAACATAGTCAGTAAGAAGAGACTGTCTTCTTGTACTTAAGTCTTCATTGTGCCTTTTCTATTTAATTCCGATGCAATTTCTGTGTTTCAGCGTCAATAAGAACGTCCAAGGGATACAGTGAACCTGGAAAGAAGCATCGGAATCTATAACTAGTGTAAATGGAATGGTACAAAACATAGACAGTAAGAAGAGTCAATCTCCTTGTACTTAAGTCGGCATTGTGCCTTTTGTATTTAATTCCGATGCAACTTCTGTGTTTCATCGTCAATAAGAACGTCAGAGGGATACAGTAAACCTGAAGTGAAGCATCGGAATCTATAGCTAGTGTCACAGGAATGGTTCAAAGGCATAGTCAGTAAGAAGAGTCAGTCTTCTTGTCCTTAAGTCGGCATTGTGCCTTTTGTATTGTATTCCGATGCAATTTCTGTGTTTCATCGTCAATAAGAAGGTCCAAGGGATACAGTAAACCTGGAGTGAAGCATCGGAATCAATAACTAGCGTCACAGGAATGGTAGAAAACATAGAAAGTAAGAAGAGTCAGTCTTCTTGAACTTAAGTCGGCATTGTGCCTTTTGTATTTAATTCCGATGCAATTTCTGTGTTTCATCGTCAATAAGGTCAGAGGGATAGTGTAAACCTGAAGTGAAGCATCGGATTCCATAAGTAGTGTCACAGGAATGGTTCAAGGCATAGACAGTAAGAAGAGTCATTTTTCTAGTACTTATGTCGGCATTGTGCCTTTTCTATTTAATTCCGAAGCAATTTCTGTGTTTCATCGTCAATAAGCCGGTCAGAGGGATACAGTAAACCTCAAGTGAAGCTTCGGAATCTATAACCAGTGTCACAGGAATGGTTCAAAACATAGACAGTTGGAAGAGTCAGTCTTATTGTACTTAAGTCGGCATTGTGTCTTTTGGATTTAATTCCGATGCAATTTCTGTTTTTCATCGTCAATAAGAAGGTCCAAGGGATACAGTAAACCTGAAGTGAAGCATCGGAACCTACAACTAGTGTCACAGGAATGGTTCAAATCATAGAGAGTAAGAAGAGTCAGTCTTCTTGTACTTAAGTCGACATTTTGCATTTTGTATTTAATTCCGATGCAATTTCTGTGTCTCATCGTCAATAAGAAGGTCCAAGGGATACGGTAAACCTGGAGTGAAGCATCGGAATCAATAGCTAGTGTCACAGGAATGGTTCAAAACATAGAAAGTAAGAAGAGTCAGTCTTCTTGAACTTAAGTCGGCATTGTGCCTTTTGTATTTAATTCCGATGCAATTTCTGTGTTTCATCGTCAGTAAGGTCAGAGGGATACAGTAAACCTGAAGTGAAGCATCGGAATCTATAGATAGTGTCACAGGACTGGTTCAAAAATAGACTGTAAGAAGAGTCAGTCTTCTTGTACTTAATTCGGCATTGTGCGTTTTGTATTTAATTCTGATGCAATTTCTGTGTTTCATCGTCAACAAGACGGTCAGAGGGGTACAGTATACCTGAAGTGAAGCTTCGGAATCTATAACAAGTGTCACAGGAATGGTTCAAAACATAGACAGTTGGAAGAGTCAGTCTTCTTGTACTTAAGTCGGCATTGTGTCTTTTGCATTTAATTCCGAGCAATTTCTGTGTTTCATCGTCAATAAGAAGGTCCAAGGGATACAGTAAACATGAAGTGAAGCATTGGAATCTACAACTAGTGTCACAGGAATGGTTCAAAACATAGACAGTAAGAAGAGTCAGTCTTCATGTACTTAAGTCGGCATTGTGCATTTTCTATTTAATTCCGAAGCTATTTCTGTGTGTCATCGTCAATAAGAAGGTCAGAGGGATACAGTAAACCTGAAGTGAAGCAACGGAATCTATAACTAGTGTTACAGGAATGGTTCAAATCATAGTCAGTAAGAAGAGTCAGTCTTCTTGTACTTAAGTTGGCATTGTGCCTTTCGTATTTAATTCCGATGCAATTTCTGTGTTTCACCGGCAATAAGAAGGTCAGAGGGATACAGTAAACATGAAGTGAAGCATCCGAATCTATAACTAGGGTCACAGGTATGTTTCAAACATAGACAGTAAGAAGAGTCAGTCTTCTTGTACTTAAGTCGGCATTGTGCCTTTTGTATTTAATTCCGATGGAATTTCTGTGTTTCATCGTCAATAAGAAGGTCAGAGGGATACAGTAGTCCTGAAGTGAAGCATCGGAATCTGTAACTAGTGTCACAGGAATGGTTCAAAACATAGTCAGTGAGAAGAGTCAGTCTCCTAGTCCTTAAGTCGGCATTGTGCCTCTTGTATTTAATTCCGATGCAATTTCTGTGTTTCATCGTCAATAAGAAGGTCCAAGGGATACAGCAAACCTGGAGTGAAGCATCGGAATCTATAACTAGTGCCACAGGAATGGTTCAAAACATAGTCAGTAAGAAGAGTCAGTCCTCTTGTAGTTATGTCGGCATTGTGCCTTTTCTATTTAATTCCGATGCAATTTCTGTGTTTCATCGTCAATAAGAAGGTCCTAGGTATACAGTAAACCTGGAGTGAAGCATCGGAATCTATAACTAGTGTCACAGGAATGGTTCAAACTTAGACAGTATGAAGAGAAGGTCTTCTTGAACTTAAGTCGACATTGTGCCTTTTCTATTTAATTCCGATGCAATTTCTGTGTTTCATCGTCAATAAGAAGGTCAGAGGGATACAATACACCTGAACTGAAGCATCGGAATCTATAACTAGTGTCACAGGAATGGTTCAAAACATAGTCAGTGAGAACAGTCAGTCTTCTTGTCCTTAAGTCGGCATTGTGTATTTTGTATTCAATTTCGATGCAATTTCTGCGTTTCATCTTCAATAAGAAGGTCCAAGGGATACAGCAAACCTGGAGTGTAGCATCGGAATCTACAACTAGTGTCACAGGAATGGTTCAAAACATAGACAGTAAGAAGAGTCAGTCTTCGTGTACTTATTCGGCATTTTGCCTTTTGTATTTAATTCCGATGCAATTTCTGTGTTTCATCGTCAATAAGAAGGTCCAAGGGATACAGTAAACCTGAAGTGAAGCATCGGAAACTATAAGTAGTGTCACAGGTATGGTTCAAAACATAGTCAGTAAGAAGAGCCAGTCTTCTTGTACTTAAGTCTTCATTGGGCCTTTTGTCTTTAATTCCGATGCAATTTCTGTTTTTCATCGTCAATAAGTATGTCCAAGGGATACAGTAAACCTGCAATGAAGCATCGGAATCTATAACTAGTGTCAATGGAATGGTTCAAAACATAGACAGTAAGAAGAGTCAATCTTCTTGTACTTAAGTCGGCATTGTGCCTTTTGTATTTAATTCCGATGCCATATCTGTGTTTCATCGTCAATACGAAGGTCAGAGGGATACAGTAAACCTGAAGTCAACCATCGGAATCTATAGCTAGTGTCACAGGAATGGTTCATAACATAGTCAGTAAGAAGAGTCAGTCTTCTTGTCCATAAGGCGGCATGGTGCCTTTTGTATTTAATTCCCATTCAATATCTGTGTTTCGTGGTCAATAAGAAGGTCCAAGGGATACAGTAGTCCTGGAGTGAAGCATCGGAATCTATAACTAGTGTCACAGGAATGGTTCAAAACATAGAAAGTAAGAAGAGTCAGTCTTCTGTACTTCAGTTGGCATTTTGCCTTTTGTATTTAATTCCGATGCATTTTCTGTGTTTCATCGTCAATAAGAAGGTCCAAGGGATACAGTAATCCTCAAGTGAAGCATCGGATTCTATAACTAGTATCACAGGAATGGTTCAAAACATAGTCAGTAAGAAGAGTCAGTCTTCTAGAACTTAAGTCGGCATTGTGCATTTTCTATTTAATTCCGATGCAAATTCAGTGTTTCATCGTCAATAAGACGGTCAGAGGGATACAGTAAACCTGAAGTGAAGCATCGGAATCTATAACTAGTGTCACAGGAATGGTTCAAAACATAGACAGTTGGAAGAGGCAGTCTTCTTGTACTTAAGTCGGCATTGTGTCGTTTGTATTTAATTCCGATGCAATTTCTGTGATTCATCGTCAATAAGAAGGTCAGAGGGATACAGTAAACCTGAAGTGAAGCATCGGAATCTATAACTAGTGTCACAAGAATGGTTCAAAACATAGTCAGTGAGAAGAGTCAGTCTCCTTGTCCATAAGTCGGCATTGTGCCTCTTGTATTTAATTCCAATGCAATTTCTGTGTTTCATCGTCAATAAGAAGGTCCAAGGTATACAGTGAACCTGGAGTGAAGCATCGGAAACTATCACTACTGACACAGGAATGGTTCAAAACATAGTCAGTAAGAAGAGACTGTCTTCTTGTACTTAAGTCTTCATTGTGCCTTTTCTATTTAATTCCGATGCAATTTCTGTGTTTCAGCGTCAATAAGAACGTCCAAGGGATACAGTGAACCTGGAATGAAGCATCGGAATCTATAACTAGTGTAAATGGAATGGTACAAAACATAGACAGTAAGAAGAGTCAATCTCCTTGTACTTAAGTCGGCATTGTGCCTTTTGTATTTAATTCCGATGCAACTTCTGTGTTTCATCGTCAATAAGAACGTCAGAGGGATACAGTAAACCTGAAGTGAAGCATCGGAATCTATAGCTAGTGTCACAGGAATGGTTCAAAGGCATAGTCAGTAAGAAGAGTCAGTCCTCTTGTCCTTAAGTCGGCATTGTGCCTTTTGTATTGTATTCCGATGCAATTTCTGTGTTTCATCGTCAATAAGAAGGTCCAAGGGATACAGTAAACCTGGAGTGAAGCATCGGAATCAATAACTAGCGTCACAGGAATGGTAGAAAACATAGAAAGTAAGAAGAGTCAGTCTTCTTGAACTTAAGTCGGCATTGTGCCTTTTGTATTTAATTCCGATGCAATTTCTGTGTTTCATCGTCAATAAGGTCAGAGGGATAGTGTAAACCTGAAGTGAAGCATCGGAATCCATAAGTAGTGTCACAGGAATGGTTCAAGGCATAGACAGTAAGAAGAGTCATTTTTCTAGTACTTATGTCGGCATTGTGCCTTTTCTATTTAATTCCGATGCAATTTCTGTGTTTCATCGTCAATAAGCCGGTCAGAGGGATACAGTAAACCTCAAGTGAAGCATCGGAATCTATAACCAGTGTCACAGGAATGGTTCAAAACATAGACAGTTGGAAGAGTCAGTCTTATTGTACTTAAGTCGGCATTGTGTCTTTTGGATTTAATTCCGATGCAATTTCTGTTTTTCATCGTCAATAAGAAGGTCCAAGGGATACAGTAAACCTGAAGTGAAGCATCGGAACCTACAACTAGTGTCACAGAATGGTTCAAACATAGACAGTTGGAAGAGTCAGTCTCCTTGTACTTAAGTCGGCATTGTGTCTTTTGGATTTAATTCCGATGCAATTTCTGTCTTTCATCGTCAATAAGAAGGTCCAAGGGATACAGTAAACCTGAAGTGAAGCATCGGAATCTACAACTAGTGTCACAGGAATGGTTCAAACATAGACAGTAGGAAGAGTCAGTCTTGTTGTCCATAAGGCGGCGTTGTGCCTTTTGTATTTAATTCCGATACAATATTTGTGTTTCATCGTCAATAAGAAGGTCCAAGGGATACAGTAATCCTGGAGTGAAGCATCTAAATCTATAACTAGTGTCACAGGAATGGTTCAAAACATAGACAGTAAGAAGAGTCAGTCTTCGTGTACTTATTCGGCATTTTGCCTTTTGTATTTAATTCCGATGCAATTTCTGTGTTTCATCGTCAATAAAAAGGTCCAAGGGATACAGTAAACCTGAAGTGAAGCATCGGAAACTATAACTAGTGTCACAGGTATGGTTCAAAACATAGTCAGTAAGAAGAGCCAGTCTTCTTGTACTTAAGTCTTCATTGTGCCTTTTGTATTTAATTCCGATGCAATTTCTGTTTTTCATCGTCAATAAGTATGTCCAAGGGATACAGTAAACCTGCAGTGAAGCATCGGAATCTATAACTAGTGTCAATGGAATGGTTCAAAACATAGACAGTAAGAAGAGTCAATCTTCTTGTACTTAAGTCGGCATTGTGCCTTTTGTATTTAATTCCGATGCCATATCTGTGTTTCATCGTCAATACGAAGGTCAGAGGGATACAGTAAACCTGAAGTGAAGCATCGGAATCTATAACTAATGTCACAGGAATGGTTCAAATCAAAGACAGTAAGAAGAGTCAGTCTTCCCTTACTTAAGTCGGCATTGTGCCCTTTGCATTTTATTCCGATGCAATTTCTGTGTTTCATCATCAATAAGAAGGTCCATGGGATACAGTAAACCTGGAGCGAAGCATCGGAGTCTATAACTAGTGTCACAGGACTGGTTCAAAAATAGACAGTAAGAAGAGTCAGTCTTCTTGTACTTAATTCGGCATTGTGCCTTTTGTATTTAATTCCGATGCAATTTCTGTGTTTCATAGTCAATAAGAACGTCAGAGGGATACAGTAAACCTGAAGTGAAGCATCGGAATCTATAGCTAGTGTCACAGGAATGGTTCAAAGGCATAGTCAGTAAGAAGAGTCAGTCTTCTTGTCTTTAAGTCGGCATTGTGCCTTTTGTATTGTATTCCGATGCAATTTCTGTGTTTCATCGTCAATAAGAAGGTCCAAGGGATACAGTAAACCTGGAGTGAAGCATCGGAATCTATAACTAGTGTCACAGCAATGGTTCAAATCATAGAGAGTAAGAAGAGTCAGTCTTCTTGTACTTAAGTCGGCATTTTGCCTTTTGTATTTAATTCCGATGCAATATCTGTGTTTCATCGTCAATGAGAAGGTCCAGGGGGATACAGTAAACCTGGAGTGAAGCATCGGAATCAACAACTAGCGTCACAGGAATGGTAGAAAACATAGAAAGTAAGAAGAGTCAGTCTTCTTGAACTTAAGTCGGCATTGTGCCTTTTGTATTTAATTCCGATGCAATTTCTGTGTTTCATCGTCAATAAGGTCAGAGGGATAGTGTAAACCTGAAGTGAAGCATCGGAATCCATAAGTAGTGTCACAGGAATGGTTCAAGGCATAGACAGTAAGAAGAGTCATTTTTCTAGTACTTATGTCGGCATTGTGCCTTTTCTATTTAATTCCGATGCAATTTCTGTGTTTCATCGTCAATAAGCCGGTCAGAGGGATACAGTAAACCTGAAGTGAAGCATCGGAATCTATAACCAGTGTCACAGGAATGGTTCAAAACATAGACAGTTGGAAGAGTCAGTCTTATTGTACTTAAGTCGGCATTGTGTCTTTTGGATTTAATTCCGATGCAATTTCTGTTTTTCATCGTCAATAAGAAGGTCCAAGGGATACAGTAAACCTGAAGTGAAGCATCGGAATCTACAACTAGTGTCACAGGAATGGTTCAAACATAGACAGTAGGAAGAGTCAGTCTTGTTGTCCATAAGGCGGCGTTGTGCCTTTTGTATTTAATTCCGATACAATATTTGTGTTTCATCGTCAATAAGAAGGTCCAAGGGATACAGTAAACCTGAAGTGAAGCATCGGAAACTATAACTAGTGTCACAGGTATGGTTCAAAACATAGTCAGTAAGAAGAGCCAGTCTTCTTGTACTTAAGTCTTCATTGTGCCTTTGTATTTAATTCCGATGCAATTTCTGTTTTTCATCGTCAATAAGTATGTCCAAGGGATACAGTAAACCTGCAGTGAAGCATCGGAATCTATAACTAGTGTCAATGGAATGGTTCAAAACATAGACAGTAAGAAGAGTCAATCTTCTTGTACTTAAGTCGGCATTGTGCCTTTTGTATTTAATTCCGATGCCATATCTGTGTTTCATCGTCAATACGAAGGTCAGAGGGATACAGTAAACCTGAAGTGAAGCATCGGAATCTATAACTAATGTCACAGGAATGGTTCAAATCAAAGACAGTAAGAAGAGTCAGTCTTCCCTTACTTAAGTCGGCATTGTGCCCTTTGCATTTTATTCCGATGCAATTTCTGTGTTTCATCATCAATAAGAAGGTCCATGGGATACAGTAAACCTGGAGCGAAGCATCGGAGTCTATAACTAGTGTCACAGGACTGGTTCAAAAATAGACAGTAAGAAGAGTCAGTCTTCTTGTACTTAATTCGGCATTGTGCCTTTTGTATTTAATTCCGATGCAATTTCTGTGTTTCATCGTCAATAAGACGGTCAGAGGAACACAGTAAACCTGAAGTGAAGCATCGGAATTTATAACTAGTGTCACAGGAATGGTTCAAAAAATAGACAGTTGGAAGAGGCAGTCTTCTTGTACTTAAGTCGGCATTGTGTCTTTTGTTTTTAATTCCGATGTAATTTCTGTGTTTCATCGTCAATAAGAAGGTCCAAGGGATACAGTACACCTGAAGTGAAGCATCGGACGCTACAACTAGTGTCACAGGAATGGTTCATACCATAGACAGTAAGAAGAGTCAGTCTTCTTGTACTTAAGTCGGCATTGTGCCTTTTCTATTTCATTCCGATGCTATTTCTGTGTTTCATTGTCAATAAGAAGGTCAGAGGGATACAGTTAACCTGAAGTGAAGCTTCGGAATCCATAACTAGTGTCACAGGAATGGTTCAAAACATAGTCGGTAAGAAGAGTCAGTCTTCTACAACTTAAGTCGGCATTATGCATTTTCCATTTAATTCCGATGCAAATTCTGTGTTTCATCGTCAATAACACGGTCAGAGGGATACAGTAAACCTGAAGTGAAGCATCGGAGTCTATAACTAGTGTCACAGGAATGGTTCAAAACATATTCAGTGAGAAGAGTCAGTCTCCTTGTCCATAAGTCGGCATTGTGCCTCTTGTATTTAATTCCAATGCAATTTCTGTGTTTCATCGTCAATAAGGTCAGAGGGATAGTGTAAACCTGAAGTGAAGCATCGGAATCTATAACCAATGTCACAGGAATGGTTCAAAACATAGACCGTTGGAAGAGTCAGTCTTCTTGTACTTAAGTCGGCATTGTGTCTTTTGGATTTAATTCCGATGCAATTTCTGTCTTTCATCGTCAATAAGAAGGTCCAAGGGATACAGTAAACCTGAAGTGAAGCATCGGAATCTACAACTAGTGTCACAGGAATGGTTCAAATCATAGACAGTAAGAAGAGTCAGTCTTCATGTACTTAAGCCGGCATTGTGTTTTTTATTTATTTCCGATGCAATTTCTGTGTTTCATTGTCACTAAGAAGGTCAGAGGGATACAGTAATCCTGAAGTTAAGCATCGGAATCTATAACTAGTGTCACAGGAATGGTTCAAAGCATAGTCAGAAAGAAGAGTCAGTTTTCTTGTAGTTAAATCGGCATTGTGCCTTTTGTATTGAATTCCGATGCGATATCTTTGTTTCATCGTCAATAAGACGGTCCAAGGGAAACAGTAAAACCGAAGTGAAGCATCGGAACCTATAACTAGTGTCTCAGGAATGGTTCAAAACATAGACAGTAGGTAGAGTCAGTCTTCTGTACTTAAGTTGGCATTTTGCCTTTTGTATTTAATTCCGATGCAATATCTGTGTTTCATCGTCAATAAGAAGGTCCAAGGGATACAGTAAACCTCAAGTGAAGCATCGGAATCAATAACTAGTATCACAGGGATGGTTCAAAACATAGACAGTAAGAAGAGTCAGTCTTCTCTTACTTAAGTCGGCATTGTGCCCTCTGCATTTTATTCCGATGCAATTTCTCTGTTTCATCGTCAATAAGAAGGTCCATGGGATACAGTAAACCTGGAGTGAAGCATCGGAGTCTATAACTAGTGTCACAGGAATGGTTCAAAACATAGTCAGTGAGAAGAGTCAGTCTCCTTGTCCATAAGTCGGCATTGTGCCTCTTGTATTTACTTCCAATGCCATTTCTGTGTTTCCATGTCAATAAGAAGGTCCAAGGGATACAGTAAACCTGGAGTGAAGCATCGGAAACTATAACTAGTGTCACAGGAATGGATCAAAATATAGTCAGTAAGAAGAGTCAGTCTTCTTGTACATAAGTCGTCATTGTGCCTTTTCTATTTAATTCCGATGCAATTTCTGTGTTTCATCGCCAATAAGAACGTCCAAGGGATACAGTAAACTTGGAGTGAAGCATCGGAATCTACAACTAGTGTCAATGGAATGGTTCAAAACATAGACAGTAAGAAGAGTAAATCTTCTTGTACTTAAGCCGGCATTGTGCCTTTTGTATTTAATTCCGATGCAACTTCTGTGTTTCATCGTCAATGAGAACGTCAGAGGGATACAGTAAACCTGAAGTGAAGCGTCGGAATCTATAACTAGTGTCAATGGAATGGTTCAAAACATAGACAGTAAGAAGAGTCAATCTTCTTGTACTTAAGTCGGCATTGTGCCTTTTGTATTTAATTCCGATGCAACTTCTGTGTTTCATCGTTAATGAGAACGTCAGAGGGATACAGTTAACCTGGAGTGAAGCATCGGAATCTATAACTAGTGTCACAGGAATGGTTCAAATCATAGAGAGTAAGAAGAGTCAGTCTTCTAGTACTTAAGTCGGCATTGTGCCTTTTGTATTGAATTCCAATGCAATATCTTTGTTTCATCGTCAATAAGACGGTCCAAGGGATACAGTAAACCTGAAGTGAAGCATCGGAATCTATAACTAGTGTCTCAGGAATGGTTCAAAACATAGACAGTAGGAAGAGTCGGTCTTCCTGTCCATAAGGCGGCATTGTTCCTTTTGTATATAATTCCGATGCAATATCTGTGTTTCATCGTCAATAAGAAGGTCCAGGGGATACAGTAATCCTGGAGTGAAGCATCAGAATCTATAACTAGTGTCACAGGAATGGTTCAAAACATAGAAAGTAAGAAGAGTCAGTCTTCTGTACTTAAGTTGGCATTTTGCCTTTTTTATTTAATTCCGATGCAATTTCTGTGTTTCATCGTCAATAAGAAGGTCCAAGGGATACTGTAAACCTCAAGTGAAGCATCGGAATCTATAACTAGTATCACAGGGATGGTTCAAAACATAGACAGTAAGAAGAGTCAGTCTTCTTGTACTTAATTCGGCATTGTGCCATTTGATTTTAATTCCGATGCAATTTCTGTGATTCAACGTCAATAAGAAGGTCAGAGGGATACAGTTAACCTAAAGTGAAGCTTCGGAATCCATAACTAGTGTCACAGGAATGGTTCAAAACATAGTCAGTAGGAAGAGTCAGTCTTCTAGAACTTAAGTCGGCATTGTGCCTTTTGTATTTAATTCCGATGCAATTTCTGTGTTTCATTGTCAATAAGAAGGTCAGAGGGATACAGTGATCCTGAAGTGAAGCATCGGAATCTATAACTAGTGTCACAGGAATAGTTCAAAACATAGTCAGTAAGAAGAGTCAGTCTTCTTGTACTTAAGTCATCATTGTGCATTTTCTATTTAATTCTGTTGCAATTTCTGTGTTTCATCGTTAATAGGATGGTCCAAGGGATACAGTAAACCTGGAGTGAAGCATCGGAATCTATAACTAATGTCACAGGAATGGTTCAAATCATAGACAGTAAGAAGAGTCAGTCTTCTCTTACTTAAGTCGGCATTGTGCCCTTTGCATTTTATTCCGATGCAATTTCTCTGTTTCATCGTCAATAAGAAGGTCCATGGGATACAGTAAACCTGGAGTGAAGCATCGAAGTCTATAACTAGTGTCACAGGACTGGTTCAAAAATAGACATTAAGAAGAATCAGTCTTCTTGTACTTAATTCGGCATTGTGCCATTTGATTTTAATTCCGATGCAATTTCTGTGATTCATCGTCAATAAGAAGGTCAGAGGGATACAGTTAACCTAAAGTGAAGTTTCGGAATCCATAACTAGTGTCACAGGAATGGTTCAAAGCATAGTCAGTAGGAAGAGTCAGTCTTCTAGAACTTAAGTCGGCATTGTGCATTTTCTATTTAATTCCGATGCAAATTCTGTGTTTCATCGTCAATAAGACGGTCAGAGGGATACAGTAAACCTGAAGTGAAGCATCGGAATCTATAACTAGTGTCACAGGAATGGTTCAAAACATAGATTGTTGGAAGAGGCGGTCTTCTTGTACTTAAGTCGGCATTGTGTCTTTTGTATTTAATTCCGATGCAATTTCTGTGTTTCATCGTCAATAAGAAGGTCCAAGGGATACAGTACACCTGAAGTGAAGCATCGGACACTACTACTAGTGTCACAGGAATGGTTCGTACCATAGACAGTAAGAAGAGTCAGTCTTCTTGTACTTAAGTCGGCATTGTGCCTTTTCTATTTAATTCCGATGCTATTTCTGTGTTTCATCGTCAATAAGAAGGTCAGAGGGATACTGCAAACCTGAAGTGAAGCATCGGAATCTATGACTTGTGTCACAGGAATGGGTCAAATCATAGTCAGTAAGAAGAGTCAGTCTTCTTGTACTTAAGTTGGCATTGTGCCTTTCGTATTTAATTCCGATGCAATTTCTGTGTTTCACCGGCAATGAGAAGGTCAGAGGGATACAGTAAACCTGGAGTGAAGCATCGGAATCTATAACTAGTGTCACAGGAATGTTTCAAACATAGACAGTGAGAAGAGTCAGTCTTCTTGTACTTAAGTCGGCATTGTGCCTTTTGTATTTAATTCCGATGCAATTTCTGTGTTTCATCGTCAATAAGAAGGTCAGAGGGATAGAGTAAACCTGAAGTGAAGCATCGGAATCTATAACTAGTGTCACAGGAATGGTTCAAAACATAGTCAGTGAGAAGAGTCAGTCTCCTTGTCCATAAGTCGGCATTGTGCCTCTTGTATTTACTTCCAATGCAATTTCTGTGTTTCATCGTCAATAAGAAGGTCCAAGGGATACAGTAAACCTGGAGTGAAGCATCGGAAACTATAACTAGCGTCACAGGAATGGTTCAAAATATAGTCAGTAAGAAGAGTCAGTCTTCTTGTACTTAAGTCTTCATTGTGCCTTTTCTATTTAATTCCGATGCAATTTCTGTGTTTCATCGTCAATAAGAACGTCCAAGGGATACAGTAAACTTGGAGTGAAGCATCGGAATCTACAACTAGTGTCCATGGAATGGTTCAAAACATAGACAGTAAGAAGAGTCAA
>NW_025727954.1:0-48127 GCF_021461385.2 Schistocerca piceifrons
ATGATTTGAAGCATTCCTGTGACACTAGTTATAGATTCCGATGCTTCACTTCAGGTTTACTGTATCCCTCTTACCTTCTTATTGACGATGAAACACAGATATTGGTTCGGAATTAGATAGAAAAGGCACATTGCCGACTTAAGTACAAGAAAACTGACTCTTCTTACTGTCTATGATTTGAACCTTTCCTGTTAGATCGGTTTTAGATTCCGATGCTTCACTTCAGGTTTACCGTATCCCTTGGACCTTCTTATCGACGCCGAAACACAGAAATTGCATCGGAATAAAATAGAATAGGCACAATGCCGACTTAAGTACAAGAAAACTAACTCTTTTCACTGTCTAAGTTTTGACCCTTTCTTGTGACAGTAGTTATAAATTCCGATGCTTCACTTCAGGTTTACTGTATCCCTCTGACTTTCTTATTGACGATGAAACACAGAAATTGCATCGGAATTAAATACAAAAGGCACAATGCCGACTTAAGTACAAGAGAACTGACTCTTCATACTGTCTATGTTTTGAACCATTCCTGTGACACTAGCTATAGATTCCGATGCTTCACTTCAGGTTTACTGTATCCCTGTGACCTTCTTGTTGACGATGAAACACAGAAATTGCTTCGGAATTATATACAGAAGGCACAATGCCGACATGAGTACAAGAAAACTGACTCTTCTTACTGTCTATGATTTTAACCATTCCTGTGACACTAGTTATAGATTCCGATACTTCACATTAGGTTTACTGTATCCCTCTGACTATCTTATTGACGATGAAACACAGAAATTGCATCGGAATTAAATACAAAAGCCACAATGCCGACTTAAGTACAAAAAGACTGACTCTTCCTACTGTCTATGTTTTGAATCATTCCTTTGACACTAGTTATAGATTCCGATGCTTCACTTCCGGTTTACTGTATCCCTCTGACCTTCTTATTGACGATGAAACACAGAAATTGCATCGGAATTAAATACAAAAGGCACAATGCCGACTCGAGTAAAAGAAGACTGGCTCCTCTTACTGTCTATGTTTTGAACCAATCCTGTGACACTAGTTATAAACGCCGATGCTTCGCTTCAGGTTTACTGTATCCCTCTGACCTTCATATTGACGATCAAACACAGAAATTTCATCGGAATTAAATACAAAAGGCACAATGCCGACTCAAGTACAAGAAGACTGGCTCTTCTTACAGCCTATGTTTTGAACCATTCCTGTGACACTAGTTATAGTTTCCGATGCTTCACTTCAGGTTTACTGTATCCCTCTGACTTTCTTATTGACGATGAAACACAGAAATTGCATCGGAATTAGATACAAAAGGCACAATGCCGACTCAAGTACAAGATGACTGGCTCTTCTTACTGTCTATGTTTTGAACCTTTCCTGTGAAACCGGTCTTAGATTCCGATGCTTCACTTCAGGTTTACTGTATCCCGCTGACCTTCTTATTGACGTCGAAACGCAGATATTGCATCGGAATTGAATACAAAAGGCACAATGCCGTCTCAAGTACAAGAAAACTGACACTTCTTACTGTCTAAATTTTGAAGCATTCCTGTGACACTAGTTATAGGATTCCGATGCTTCACTTCAGGTTTACTGTATCCCTCTTACCTTCTTGTTGACGATGAAACACAGAAATTGCATTGGAATTAAATACAAACGGCACAATGCCGACATAAGTTCAATATGACTGACTCTTCCTACTGTCTAAGTTTTGAACTATTCCTGTGTCACTAGTTTTAGATTCCGCTGCTTCACTACAGGTTTACTGTATCTCTCTGACCTCCTTATTGACGATGAAACACAGATTTTGCATCTTAACTAAAGACAAAACGCACAATGCAGATTTAAGTACAAGAAGACTGACTCTTCTTACTGTCTATGGTTTGAACCATTCCTGTGACACTAGTAATAGATTAAGATGCTGCACTTCTGGTATAATGTATCTAGCAGACCTTCTTATTGATGATGAAGCACAGAAATTGCATCGGAGTTAAATACAAAAGGCACAATGCCGACTTAAGTACAAGAAGACTGACTCCTCTTACTGTCTATGGTTTGAACCATTCCTGTGACACTAGTTACAGATTCAGATGCTGCACTTCAGGTATACTGTATCCAGCTGACCTTCTTATTGATGATGAAGCAAAGAAATTGCATCGGAGTTAAATACAAAAGGCACAATGCCGACTTTAGTACAAGAAGACTGATTCTTCTTACTGTCTAAGTTTTGAACCATTCCTGTGACACTAGTTATAGATTCCGATGCTTCTCTTCAGTTTTACTGTATCCCTCTGACCTTCTTATTGACGATGAAACACACAAATTGCATCGGAATTAAATACAAAAGGCACAATGCCGACTGAAGTACAGGAAGGCTGTCCCTTCCTACTGTCTATGTTGTGAACCATTCCTGTGACACTAGTTATAGATTCCGATGCTTCACTTCAGTTTTACTGTCTCCCACTGACCTTCGTATTGACGATGAAACACAGAAAATGCATCGGAATTAAATACAAAAGGCACAAGGCTGACTGAAGTACGAGAGGACTGACTCTTCCTACTGTAATGTTTTGGACCATTCCTGCGACACTAGTTTTAAATTCCGATGCTTCACTTCAGGTTTACTGTATCCCTCGGACCTCCTTATTGACGATGAAACACAGAAATTACATCTTACTTAAATACTAAAGCACAATGCCGACTTAAGTACAAGAAGACTGACTCTTCTTATTGTCAATGCTTTGAACCATTCCTGTGACACTAGTTATAGATTCCGATGCTTCACTTCAGGTTTTCTGTATCCCTCTGACCTTCTTATTGACGATCAAACAGAGAAATTTCATCGGAATTAAATACAAAAGGCACAATGCCGACTCAAGTACAAGAAGACTGGCTCCTCTTACTGCCTATGTTATGAACCATTCCTGTGACACTAGTTATAGATTCCGATGCTTCACTTCAGGTTTACTGTATCTAGCTGACCTTCTTATTGACGATCAAACACAGAAATTTAATCGGAATTAAATACAAAAGGTACAATACCGACTCAAGTACAAGAAGATTGGCTCTTCTTACAGCCTATGTTTGAACCATTCATGTGACACTAGTTATAGTTTCCCATGCTTCACTTCAGGTTTACTGTATCCCTCTGACTTTCTTATTGACGATGAAACACAGAAATTGCATCGGAATGAGATACAAAAGGCACAATGAGACTCAAGTACAAGATGACTGGCTCTTCTTACGGTCTATGTTTTGAACCTTTCCTGTGAATCCGGTTTTTGATTCCGATGCTTCACTTCAGGTTTACTGTATCCCGTGGACCTTCTTATTGACGACGAAAAGCAGATATTGCATCGGAATTGAATACAAAAGTCACAATGCCGTCTCAAGTACAAGAAAACTGACACTTCTTACTGTCTAAATTTTGAAGCATTCCTGTGACACTAGTTATAGATTCCGATGCTTCACTTCAGGTTTACTGTATCCCTCTTACCTTCTTATTGACGTTGAAACACAGAAATTGCATTGGAATTAAATAGAAAAGGCACATTGCCGACTTAAGTACAAGAAAACTGACTCCTCTTACTGTCTGTGTTTTGAACCTTTCCTGTGAGACCGGTTTTAGATTCCGATGCTTCACTTCAGGTTTACCGTATCCCTTGGACCTTCTTATTGACGCCGAAACACAGAAATTGCATCGGAATTAAATAGATTAGGCACAATGCCGACATAAGTACAAGAAAACTGACTCTTCTTGCTGTCTATGTTTTTAACCATTCCTGTGACACTAGTTATAGATTCCGATACTTCACATTAGGTTTACTGTATCCCTCTGACCATCTTATTGACGACGAAACACAGAAACTGCATCGGAATTAAATACAAAATGCACAATGCCGACTTAAAAACAAGAAGATTGACTCTTGCTACTGCCTACGTTTTTGAACCATTCATTTGACACTAGTTATAGATTCCGATGCTTCACCTAAGGTTTACTGTATTTCTTGGACCTTCTTATTGACGATGAAACACAGAAATTGCATCATAATTAAATGCAAAAGGCACAATGCCGACTTAAGTACAAGAAGACTGACTCTTCTTACTGTCTATGTTTTGAACCATTCCTGTGACACTAGTTATAGATTCTGATGCTTCACTTCAGTTTAACTGTATCCCTCTGACCTTCTTATTGACGATGAAACACAGAAATTGCATCGGAATTAAATACAAAATGCACAATGCCGACTTAATTACAAGAAGACTGACTCTTCCTACTGCCTATGCTTTTGAACCATTCCTTTGACACTAGGTATAGATTCCGATGCTTCACTTCAGGTTTACTGTATCCCTCTTACCTTCTTATTGACGATGAAACACAGATATTGGTTCGGAATTAAATAGAAAAGGCACATTGCCGACTTAAGTACAAGAAAACTGACTCTTCTTACTGTCTATGATTTGAACCTTTCCTGTAAGTTCGGTTTTAGATTCCGATGCTTCACTTCAGGTTTACCGTATCCCTTGGACCTTCTTATCGACGCCGAAACACAGAAATTGCATCGGAATAAAATAGAATAGGCACAATGCCGACTTAAGTACAAGAAAACTAACTCTTTTCACTGTCTAAGTTTTGACCCATTCTTGTGACAGTAGTTATAAATTCCGATGCTTCACTTCAGGTTTACTGTATCCCTCTGACTTTCTTATTGACGATGAAACACAGAAATTGCATCGGAATTAAATACAAAAGGCACAATGCCGACTTAAGTACAAGAGAACTGACTCTTCATACTGTCTATGTTTTGAACCATTCCTGTGACACTAGCTATAGATTCCGATGCTTCACTTCAGGTTTACTGTATCCCTGTGACCTTCTTGTTGACGATGAAACACAGAAATTGCTTCGGAATTATATACAGAAGGCACAATGCCGACATGAGTACAAGAAAACTGACTCTTCTTACTGTCTGTGATTTTAACCATTCCTGTGACACTAGTTATAGATTCCGATACTTCACATTAGGTTTACTGTATCCCTCTGACCTTCTTATTGACGATGAAACACAGAAATTGCATCGGAATTAAATACAAAAGCCACAATGCCGACTTAAGTACAAGAAGACTGACTCTTCCTACTGTCTATGTTTTGAATCATTCCTTTGACACTAGTTATAGATTCCGATGCTTCACTTCCGGTTTACTGTATCCCTCTGACTTTCTTATTGACGATGAAACACAGAAATTGCATTGGAATTAAATACAAACGGCACAATGCCGACATAAGTTCAATATGACTGACTCTTCCTACTGTCTAAGTTTTGAACCATTCCTGTGTCACTAAATTTAGATTCCGCTGCTTCACTACAGGTTTACTGTATCTCTCTGACCTCCTTATTGACGATGAAACACAGATTTTGCATCTTAACTAAAGACAAAACGCACAATGCAGATTTAAGTACAAGAAGACTGACTCTTCTTACTGTCTATGGTTTGAACCATTCCTGTGACACTAGTAATAGATTAAGATGCTGCACTTCTGGTATAATGTATCTAGCAGACCTTCTTATTGATGATGAAGCACAGAAATTGCATCGGAGTTAAATACAAAAGGCACAATGCCGACTTAAGTACAATAAGACTGACTCCTCTTACTGTCTATGGTTTGAACCATTCCTGTGACACTCGTTACAGATTCAGATGCTGCACTTCAGGTATACTGTATCCAGCTGACCTTCTTATTGATGATGAAGCAAAGAAATTGCATCGCAGTTAAATACAAAAGGCACAATGCCGACTTTAGTACAAGAAGACTGATTCTTCTTACTGTCTAAGTTTTGAACCATTCCTGTGACACTAGTTATAGATTCCGATGCTTCTCTTCAGTTTTACTGTATCCCTCTGACCTTCTTATTGACGATGAAACACACAAATTGCATCGGAATTAAATACAAAAGGCACAATGCCGACTGAAGTACAGGAAGGCTGTCCCTTCCTACTGTCTATGTTGTGAACCATTCCTGTGACACTAGTTTTAGATTCCGATGCTTCACTTCAGGTTTACTGTATCCCTTGGACATTTCTATTGACGACGAAACAAAGAAATTGCATTGGAATTAAATACAAGAGGCACAATGCCGACTTAAGTACAAGAAGACTGATCCTTCTTACTGTCTATGTTTAGAACCATTCCTGTGACACTAGTTATAGATTCCGATGCTTCACTTCAGTTTTACTGTCTCCCTCTGACCTTCGTATTGACGGTGAAACACAGAAATTGCATCGGAATTAAATACAAAAGGCACAATGCTGACTGAAGTACGAGAGGACTGACTCTTCCTACTGTAATGTTTTGGACCATTCCTGCGACACTAGTTTTAAATTCCGATGCTTCACTTCAGGTTTACTGTATCCCTCGGACCTCCTTATTGACGATGAAACACAGAAATTACATCTTACTTAAATACTAAAGCACAATGCCGACTTAAGTACAAGAAGACTGACTCTTCTTATTGTCAATGCTTTGAACCATTCCTGTGACACTAGTTATAGATTCCGATGCTTCACTTCAGGTTTTCTGTATCCCTCTGACCTTCTTATTGACGATCAAACAGAGAAATTTCATCGGAATTAAATACAAAAGGCACAATGCCGACTCAAGTACAAGAAGACTGGCTCCTCTTACTGCCTATGTTATGAACCATTCCTGTGACACTAGTTATAGATTCCGATGCTTCACTTCAGGTTTACTGTATCTAGCTGACCTTCTTATTGACGATCAAACACAGAAATTTAATCGGAATTAAATACAAAAGGCACAATACCGACTTAAGTACAAGAAGACTGGCTCTTCTTACAGCCTATGTTTGAACCATTCCTGTGACACTAGTTATAGTTTCCCATGCTTCACTTCAGGTTTACTGTATCCCTCTGACTTTCTTATTGACGATGAAACACAGAAATTGCATCGGAATGAGATACAAAAGGCACAATGAGACTCAAGTACAAGATGACTGGCTCTTCTTACGGTCTATGTTTTGAACCTTTCCTGTGAATCCGGTTTTTGATTCCGATGCTTCACTTCAGGTTTACTGTATCCCGTTGACCTACTTATTGACGACGAAAAGCAGATATTGCATCGGAATTGAATACAAAAGGCACAATGCCGTCTCAAGTACAAGAAAACTGACACTTCTTACTGTCTAAATTTTGAAGCATTCCTGTGACACCAGTTATAGATTCCGATGCTTCACTTCAGGTTTACTGTATCCCTCTTACCTTGTTATTGACGTTGAAACACAGAAATTGCATTGGAATTAAATAGAAAAGGCACATTGCCGACTTAAGTACAAGAAAACTGACTCCTCTTACTGTCTGTGTTTTGAACCTTTCCTGTGAGACCGGTTTTAGATTCCGATGCTTCACTTCAGGTTTACCGTATCCCTTGGACCTTCTTATTGACGCCGAAACACAGAAATTGCATCGGAATTAAATAGATTAGGCACAATGCCGACTTAAATACAAGAAAACTAACTCTTCTTACTGTCTATGTTTTGATCCATTCCTGTGACAGTAGTTATAGATTCCGATGCTTCACTTCAGGTTTACTGTATCCCTCTGACATTCTTATTGACGATGAAACACAGATATTGCATCGGAATTAAAAACAAAAGGCACAATGCCCACTAAAGTACAAGAAAACTGACTCTTCTTACTGTCTATGTTTTGAACCATTTCTGTAACACTAGTTATAGAATCCGATGCTTCACTTCAGGTTTACTATATCCCTGTGACCTTCTTATTGACGATGAAACACAGAAATTGCTTCGGAATTATATACAGAAGGCACAATGCCGACATAAGTACAAGAAAACTGACTCTTCTTGCTGTCTATGTTTTTAACCATTCCTGTGACACTAGTTATAGATTCCGATACTTCACATTAGGTTTCCTGTATCCCTCTGACCTTCTTATTGACGACGAAACACAGAAACTGCATCGGAATTAAATACAAAATGCACAATGCCGACTTAAAAACAAGAAGATTAACTCTTGCTACTGCCTACGTTTTTGAACCATTCATTTGACACTAGTTATAGATTCCGATGCTTCACCTTATGTTTACTGTATTTCTTGGACCTTCTTATTGACGATGAAACACAGAAATTGCATCATAATTAAATGCAAAAGGCACAATGCCGACTTAAGTACAACAAGACTGACTCTTCTTACTGTCTATGTTTTGAAGCATTCCTGTGACACTAGTTATAGATTCTGATGCTTCACTTCATTTTAACTGTATCTCTCTGACCTTCTTATTGACGATGAAACACAGAAATTGCATCGGAATTAAATACAAAATGCACAATGCCGACTTAATTACAACAAGACTGACTCTTCCTACTGCCTATGTTTTTGAACCATTCCTTTGACACTAGGTATAGATTCCGATGCTTCACTTTAGTTTTACTGTATCCCTCTGACCTTCTTATTGACGATGAAACACAGAAATTGCATCGGAATTAAATACAAAATGCACAATGCCGACTTAAGTACAAGAAGACTGGCTCTTCTAACAGCGTATGTTTTGTACCATTCCTGTGACACTAGTTGTAGTTTCCGATGCTTCAATTCAGGTTTACTGTATCCCTCTGACTTTCTTATTGACGATGAAACACAGAAATTGCATCGGAATTAGATACAAAAGGCACAGTGCCGACTCAAGTACAAGATGACTGGCTCTTCTTACTGTCTATGCTTTGAACCTTTCCTGTGAAACCGGTTTTAGATTCCAATGCTTCACTTCTGGTTTACTGTATCCCGTTGACCTTCTTTGTGACGACGAAAAGCAGATATTGCATCGGAATTGAATACAAAAGGCACAATGCCGTCTCAAGTACAAGAAAGCTGACACTTCTTACTGTCTAAATTTTGTGAGCAATCCTGTGACACTAGTTATAGATTCCGATGCTTCACTTCAGGTTTACTGTATCACTCTTACCTTCTTATTGACGATGAAACACAGAAATTGCATTGGAATTAAATAGAAAAGGCACATTGCCGACTTAAGTACAAGAAAACTGACTCCTCTTATTGTCTATGTTTTGAACCTTTCCTGTGAGACCGGTTTTAGATTCCGAAGCTTCACTTCAGATTTACCGTATCCCTTGGACCTTCTTGTTGATGCGAAACACAGAAATTGCATCGGAATTAAATAGAATAGGCACAATGCCGACTTAAATACAAGAAAACTAACTCTTCTTACTGTCTATGTTTTGATCCATTCCTGTGACAGTAGTTATACATTCCGATGCTTCACTTCAGGTTTACTGTATCCCTCTGACATTCTTATTGACGATGAAACACAGATATTGCATCGGAATTAAAAATTAAAGGCACAATGCCCACTAAAGTACAAGAAAACTGACTCTTCTTACTGTCTATGTCTTGAACCATTTCTGTAACACTAGTTATAGATTCCGATGCTTCACTTCAGGTTTACTGTATCCCTGTGACCTTCTTATTGACGATGAAACACAGAAATTGCTTCGGAATTATATACAGAGGGCACAATGCCGACATAAGTACACGAAAACTGACTCTTCTTGCTGTCTATGTTTTTAACCATTCCTGTGACACTAGTTATAGATTCCGATACTTCACATTAGGTTTACTGTATCCCTCTGTCCTTCTTATTGACGATGAAACACAGAAATTGCATCGGAATTAAATACAAAATGCACAATGCCGACTTAAGTACAAGAAGACTGACTCTTGCTACTGCCTATGCTTTTGAACCATTCCTTTGACACTAGTTATAGATTCCGATGCTTCACCTAAGGTTTACTGTATTTCTTGGACCTTCTTATTGACGATGAAACACAGAAATTGCATCATAATTAAATACAAAAGGCACAAAGCCGACTTAAGTACAAGAAGACTGACTCTTCTTACTTTCTATGTTTTGAACCATTCCTGTGACACTAGTTATAGATTCTGATGCTTCACTTCAGTTTAACTGTATCCCTCTGACCTTCGTATTGACGATGAAACACAGAAATTGCATCGGAATTATATACAAAAGGCACAATGCCGACTTAGGAACAAGAAGACCGACGCCTCTTACTGTCTATGTCTTGAACCATTCCTGTGACACTAGCTTTAAATTCCGATGCTTCACTTCAGGTTTTGCTGTATCCGTCTGGCCTCCTTATTAACGATGAAACACAGAAATTGCATCGGAATTAAATACAAAAGGCACAATGCCGACTTAAGTACAAGAAAACTGACTCTTCTCACTGTCTATGTTTTGAACAATTCCTGTGACACTAGTTATAGATTCTGATGCTTCACTTCAGTTTAACTGTATCCCTCTGACCTTCTTATTGACGATGAAACACAGAAATTGCATCGGAATTATATACAAAAGGCACAATGCCGACTTAGGAACAAGAAGACTGACGCCTCTTACTGTCTATGTCTTGAACCATTCCTGTGACACTAGTTATAGATTCCGATGCTTCACTTCAGGTTTACTGTATCCCTCTGAGCTTCTTATAGACGATGAAACACAGAAATTGCATTGGAATCATATGCAAAACGCACAATGCCGACTTAAGTACAAGAAGACTGATTCTTCTTACTGTCTACGTCTTGAACCATTCCTGTGACACTAGTTATAGATTCCGATGCATCACTTCAGGTTTACTGTATCCCTTGGACCTTCTTATTGACGATGAAATACAGAAATTGCATCGGAATTAGATACAAAAGGCACAATGCCGACTGAAGTACAAGAAGACAGACTCTTCCTACCGTCTATGTTTAGAACCAATCCAGTGACACTTGTTTTAAATTCCGATGCTTCACTTCAGGTTTACTGTATCCCTCGGGCCTCCTTATTGACGATGAAACACAGAAATTGCATCTTAACTAATTACAAAAGGCACAATACAGACTTAAGTACAAGAAAACTGACTCCTCTTACTGTCTATGGTTTGAACCATACCTGTGACACTAGTTATAGATTCCGATGCTTCAATTCAGGTTTACTGTATCCCTCTGACCTCCATAATGACGATGAAACACAGAAATTGCATCGGAATTAAATGCAAAAGGCACAATACCGACTTAAGTACAAGAAAACTGACTCTTCTTACTGTCTATGTTTTGAACCATTCCTGTGACACTAGTTATAGATTCCGATGCTTCACTTCAGGTTTACTGTATTCCTGTGACCCTCTTATTGACGATGAAACACAGAAATTGCTTCGGAATTATATACAGAAGGCACAATGCCGACTTAAGTACAAGAAAACTGACTCTTCTTACTGTCTATGTTTTTAACCATTCCTGTGACACTAGTTATAGAATCCGATGCTTCAATTCGGGTTTACTGTATCCCTCTGACCTTCTTATTGATGATGAAACACAGCAATAGCATAGGAATTAAATACAAAAGGCAGAAAGCCGACTCAAGTACAAGAATACTGGCTCTTCTTACTGTCTATGCTTTGAACCTTTCCTGTGAGACCGGTTTTAGATTCCGAAGCTCCACTTCAGATTTACTGTATCCCGTGAACCTTCTTATTGACGACGAAAAGCAGAAATTGCATCGGAATTGAATACAAAAAGCACAATGCCGAGTTAAGTACAAGAAAACCGACACTTCTTACTGTCTATTTTTGAACCTTTCCTGTGACACTAGTTATAGATTCCGATGCTTCACTTCAGGTTTACTGTATCCCTCTGGCCTCCTTATTCACGATGAAACACAGTAATTGCATCGGAATTAAATAGAATATTCACAATGCCGACTTAAGTACAAAAAAATTGACTCTTCTTACTGTCTATGTTTTGAACCGTTCCTGTGACACTAGTTATAGATTCCGATGCTTCACTTCAGGTTTACTGTATCCCTCTGACCTTCTCAATGATGATGAAACACAGAAATTGCATCGGAATTAAATACAAGAGGCAGAATGCCGACTTAAGTACAAGAAAACTGACTCTTCTTACTGTCCATGTTTTGAACCATTCCAGTGACACTAGTTATAGATTCCGATGCTTCACTTCAGGTTTTCTGTATCCCTGTGACCTTATTATTGACGATGAAACACAGAAATTGCTTCGGAATTATATACAGAAGATACAATGCCGACTTAAGTACAAGAAGACTGGCTCCTCTTACCGTCTATGCTTTGAACCATTCCTGTGACACTAGTTATAGATTCCGAAGCTTCACTTCAGGTTTACTGTATCCCTTGGACCTTCTTATTGACGATGAAACACAGAAATTGCATTTTAACTAATTACAAAAGGCACAATGCAGACTTAAGTACAAGAAGACTGACTCTTCTTATTGTCTATGGTTTGTGCCATTCCTGTGACACTAGTTATAAATTCAGAGGCTGCACTTCAGGTATACTGTATCCAGCTGACCTTCTTATTGATGATGAAGCACAGAAATTGCATCGGAATTACATACAAAAGGCACAATGCCGACTTTAGTGCAAGAAGACTGACTCTTCATACTGTCTATGTTTTGAACCATTCCTGTGCCACTAGTAATTGATTCCGATGCTTCACTTCAGTTTTACTGTATCCCTCTGACCTTCTGATTGACTATGAAACACAGAAATTGCATCGGAATTAAATACAAAAGGCACAATGCCGACTTAATTACAAGAAAACGGACTCATATTACCGTCTATGATTTGAACCATTCCTGTGACACGAGTTATAGATTCCGATGCGTCACTTCAGGTTTGCTGTATCCCTCTGACCTTCTAATGGACGATGAAACACAGAAATTGCATCGGAATTAAATACAAAAGGCACAATGCCGACCCAAGTAGAAGAAGACTGGCTCTTCTTACTGTCTAAGTTTTGAACCTCTCCTGTGAGACCGGTTTTAGATTCCGATGCTTCACTTCAGGTTTACTGTATACCGTGAACCTTCTTATTGACGACGAAAAACAGAAATTGCATCGGAATTGAATACAAAAAGCACAATGCCGACTTAAGTACAAGAAAGCCGACACTTCTTACTGTCTATGTTTGAACCATATCTGTGACACTAGTTATAGATTCCGATGCTTCACTTCAGGTTTACTGTATCCCTCTGACATTCTTATTGACAATGAAACACAGAACTTGCATAGGAATTAAATAGAAAAGGCACAATGCCGACATAAGTACAAGAAAAGTGACCCTTCTTTCTGTCTATGGTTTGAACCATTCCTGTGACACTAGTTATAGATTCCGATGCTCCACTTCAGGTTTAATGTATCCGTCTGACCTTCTTATTGACGATGAAACACTGAAATTGCATCGGAATTAAATACAAAATGCACAATGCCGACACAAGTAAAAGAAGACTTGCTCTTCTTGCTGTCTATGTTTTGAACCTTTCCTGTGAGCCCGGTTGTAGTTTCCGATGTTGCACATCAGGTTTACTGTAACCCGTGGACATTTCCATTGACGACGAAACACAGAAAGTGCATCGGAATTAAATACAAAATGCACAATGCCGACTTAAGTTCAAGGAAACTGACACTTCTTACTGTCTATGTTTGAACCTTTCCTGTGACACTAGTTATAGATTCCGATGCTTCACTTCAGGTTTACTGTATCCCTCTGGCCTCCTTATTGACGATGAAACACAGATATTGCATCGGAATTAAATAGAATATTTACAATGCCAACTTAAGTACAAAACAATTGACTCTTCTTACTGTCTATGTTTTGAACCATTCCTGTGACACTAGTTATAGATTCCGATGCTTCACTTCAGGTTTACTGTATCCCTCTGACCTTCTTATTGACGATGAAACACAGAAATTGCTTCGGAATTATATACAGAAGGCACAATGCCGACTTAAGTACAAGAAGACTGGCTCCTCTTACTGTCTATGTTTTGAACCATTCCTGTGACACTAGTTATAGATTCCGATGCTTCACTTCAGGTTTACTGGATCCCTCTGACCTTCTTATTGACGATGAAACACAGAAATTGCATCGGAATTATATACAAAACGCACAATGCCGACTTAAGTACAAGAAGACTGACTCTTCTTACTGTCTACGTTTTGAACCATTCCTGTGACACTAGTTATAGATTCCGATGCATCACTTCAGGTTTACTGTATCCCTTGGACCTTCTTATTGACGATGAAATACAGAAATTGCATCACAATTAAATACAAAAGGCACAATGCCGACTTAAGTTCAAGAAGACTGACTCTTCTTACTGGCTATGGTTTGAACCATTACTGTGACACTAGTTATAGATTCAGTGGCTGCACTTCAGGTATACTGTATCCAGCTGACCTTCTTATTGATGATGAAGCACAGAAATTGCATCGGAATTGAATACAAAAAGCACAATGCCGACTTAAGTACAAGAAAGCCGACACTTCTTACTGTCTATGTTTTAACCATATCTGTGATACTAGTTATAGATTCCGATGCTTCACTTCAGGTTTACTGTATCCCTCTGACCTTCTTATTGACAAAGAAACACAGAAATTGCATCGGAATTAAATACAAAAGGCACAATGCCGACTGAAGTACAAGATGACTGACTCTTCCTACTGTCTATGTTTAGAACCATTCCAGTGAAACTTGTTTTAAATTCCGATGCTTCACTTCAGGTTTACTGTATCCCTCGGGCCTCCTTATTGACGATGAAACACAGAAATTGCACCTTAACTAATTACAAAAGGCACAATGCAGACTTAAGTACAAGAAGATTGACTCTTCTTATTGTCTATGCTTTGAACCATTCCTGTGACACTAGTTATAGATTCCGATGCTTCACTTCAGGTTTACTGTATCCCTCTGACCATCTTATTGACGATCAGACAAAGAAATTTCATCGGAATTAAATACAAGAGGCACAATACCGACTCACGTACAGGAAGACTGGCTCTTCTTACTGCCTATGTTTTGAACCATTCCTGTGACACTAGTTATAGATTCCGATGCTTGACTTCAGGTTTACTGTACCCCTCTGACTTTCTTATTGACGATGAAACACAGAAATTGCATCGGAATTAAATGCAAAAGGCACAATGCCGACTCAAGTGCAAGAAGACTAGCTCTTCTTACTGTCTATGTTTTGAACCTTTCCTGTGAGACCGGTTGTAGATTCCGATGCTTCACTTCGGGTTAACTGTATCCCGTGAACCTTCTTATTGACGACGAAAAGCAGAAATTGCATCGGAATTGAATACAAAAAGCACAATGCCGACTTAAGTACAAGAAAACCGACACTTCTTACTGTCTATGATTTGAACCATTCCTGTGACACTAGTTATAGATTCCGATGCTTCACTTCAGGTTTACTGTATCCCTCTGACCTTCTTAATGACGATGAAACACGGAACTTGCATCGGAATTAAATAGAAAAAGCACAATGCCGACTTAAGTACAAGAAAAGTGACCCTTCTTAGTGTCTATGTTTTGAACCATTCCTGTGAGCCCGGTTGTAGTTTCCGATGTTGCACATCAGGTTTACTGTATACTGTGGACACTCCTATTGACGACGAAACACAGAAATTGCATCGGAATTGAATACAAAAGGCACAATGCCGACTTAAGTTCAAGGAAACTGACACTTCTTACTGTCTATGTTTGAACCTTTCCTGTGACACTAGCTATTCATTCCGATGCTTCACTTCAGGTTTACTGTATCCCTCTGGCTTCCTTATTGACGATGAAACACAGAAATTGCATCGGAATTAAATAGAATATTCACAATGCCGACTTAAGTACAAAAAAATTGACTCTTCTTACTGTCTATGTTTTGAACCATTCCTGTGACACTAGTTATAGATTCCGATGCTTCACTTCAGGTTTCCTGTATCCCTCTGACCTTCTTATTGACGATGAAACACAGAAATTGCATCGGAATTAAATACAAAAGGCACAATGCCGACTTAAGTACAAGAAAACTGACTCTTCTTACTGTGTATGTTTTGAACCATTCCTGTGACACTAGTTATAGATTCCGATGCTTCACTTCAGGTTTACTGTATCCCTCTGACCTTCTTATAAACGATGAAACACAGAAATTGCATCGGAATAATATACAAAACGCACAATGCCGACTTAAGTACAAGAAGACTGACTCTTCTTACTGTCTACGTTTTGAACCATTCCTGTGACACTAGTTGTAGATTCCGATGCGTCACTTCAGGTTTACTGTATCCCTTGGAGCTTCTGATTGTCGATGAATTACAGAAATTGCATCATAATTAAATACAAAAGGCACAATGCCGACTTAAGTTCAAGAAGACTGACTCTTCTTACTGTCTATGGTTTGAACCATTCCTGTGACACTAGTTATAGATTCAGAGGCTGCACTTCAGGTATACTGTATCCAACTCACCTTCTTATTTATGATGAAGCACAGAAATTGCATCGGAATTAAATACAAAAGGCACAATGCCGACTTTAGTACAAGAAGACTGACTCTTCCTAATGTCTATGTTTTGAACCATTCCTGTGACACTAGTAATTGATTCCGATGCTTCACTTCAGTTTTACTGTATCCCTCTGACCTTCTTATTGACGATAAAACACAGAAATTGCATCGGAATTAAATACAAAAAGCACAATGCCGACTGAAGTACAAGAAGACTGCCTCTTCCTACTGTCTATGTTTAGAACCATTCCTGTGACACTTATTTTAGATTCCGATGCTTCACTTCAGGTTTAATGTATCCCTCGGACCTCTTTTTTGACGACGAAACACAGAAATTGCATCGGAATTAAATACAAAAGGCACAATGCCGACTTAAGTACAAGAAAACTGACTCTTCATACTGTCTATGTTTTGAACCATTCCTGTGACACTAGTTATAGATTCCGATGCTTCACTTCAGGTTTACTGTATCCCTCTGGCTTCCTTATTGACGATGAAACACAGAAATTTCATCGGAATTAAATAGAATATTCACAATGCCGACTTAAGTACAAAAAAATTGACTCTTCTTACTGTCTATGATTTGAACCATTCCTGTGACACTAGTTTTAGATTCCGATACTTCACTACAGGTTTACAGTATGCCTCTGACCTCCTTATTGACGATGAAACACAAAAATTGCATCTTAACTAAATACAGAAGCACAATGCCGACTTAAGTACAAGAAGACTGACTCTTCTTATTGTCTATGATTTGAATCATTCCTGTGGCACTAGTTATAGATTCCGATGCTTCTCTTGAGGTTTTCTGTATCCCTCTGACCTTCTTATTGACGATCAAACACAGAAATTTCATCGGAATTATATGCAAAAGGCACAATGCCGACTCAAGTACAAGAAGACTGGCTCTTCCTGCTGCCTATGCTTTGAACCATTCCTGTGACACTTGTTATAGATTCCGATGCTTCACTTCAGGTTTACTGTATCCCTCTGACCTTCTTATTGACGATGAAACACAGAAATTGCATCGGAATTAAATACAAAAGGCACAATGCCGACTTAAGTACAAGAAAACTGACTCTTCTTACTGTGTATGTTTTGAACCATTCCTGTGACACTAGTTATAGATTCCGATGCTTCACTTTAGGTTTACTGTATCCCTCTGACCTTCTTATAAACGATGAAACACAGAAATTGCATCGGAATAATATACAAAACGCACAATGCCGACTTAAGTACAAGAAGACTGACTCTTCTTACTGTCTACGTTTTGAACCATTCCTGTGACACTAGTTGTAGATTCCGATGCGTCACTTCAGGTTTACTGTATCCCTTGGAGCTTCTGATTGTCGATGAATTACAGAAATTGCATCATAATTAAATACAAAAGGCACAATGCCGACTTAAGTTCAAGAAGACTGACTCTTCTTACTGTCTATGGTTTGAACCATTCCTCTGACACTAGTTATAGATTCAGAGGATGCACTTCAGGTATACTGTATCCAGCTCACCTTCTTATTTATGATGAAGCACAGAAATTGCATCGGAATTAAATACAAAAGGCACAATGCCGACTTTAGTACAAGAAGACTGACTCTTCCTAATGTCTATGTTTTGAACCATTCCTGTGACACTAGTAATTGATTCCGATGCTTCACTTCAGTTTTACTGTATCCCTCTGACCTTCTTATTGACGATAAAACACAGAAATTGCATCGGAATTAAATACAAAAAGCACAATGCCGACTGAAGTACAAGAAGACTGCCTCTTCCTACTGTCTATGTTTAGAACCATTCCTGTGACACTTATTTTAGATTCCGATGCTTCACTTCAGGTTTAATGTATCCCTCGGACCTCTTTTTTGACGATGAAACACAGAAATTGCATCGGAATTAAATACAAAAGGCACAATGCCGACTTAAGTACAAGAAAACTGACTCTTCATACTGTCTATGTTTTGAACCATTCCTGTGACACTAGTTATAGATTCCGATGCTTCACTTCAGGTTTACTGTATCCCTCTGGCTTCCTTATTGACGATGAAACACAGAAATTGCATCGGAATTAAATAGAATATTCACAATGCCGACTTAAGTACAAAAAAATTGACTCTTCTTACTGTCTATGATTTGAACCATTCCTGTGACACTAGTTTTAGATTCCGATACTTCACTACAGGTTTACAGTATGCCTCTGACCTCCTTATTGACGATGAAACACAAAAATTGCATCTTAACTAAATACAGAAGCACAATGCCGACTTAAGTACAAGAAGACTGACTCTTCTTATTGTCTATGATTTGAATCATTCCTGTGGCACTAGTTATAGATTCCGATGCTTCTCTTGAGGTTTTCTGTATCCCTCTGGCCTTCTTATTGAGGATCAAACACAGAAATTTCATCGGAATTATATGCAAAAGGCACAATGCCGACTCAAGTACAAGAAGACTGGCTCTTCCTACTGCCTATGCTTTGAACCATTCCTGTGACACTTGTTATAGATTCCGATGCTTCACTTCAGGTTTACTATATCTCTCTGACCTCCTTATTGACGATGAAACACAGAAATTGCATCTTAACTAAATACAAAAGGCACAATGCAGACTTAAGTACAAGGTGACTGACTCTTCTTCCTGTCTATGGTTTGAACCATTCCTGTGACACTAGTTATAGATTCAGATGCTGCACTTCAGGTTTACTGTATCCAGCTGACCTTCTTATTGACGATGAAACACAGAAATTGCATCGGAATTAAATAGAATATTCACAATGCCGACTTATGTACAAAAAAATTGACTCTTCTTACTGTCTATGTTTTGAACCATTCCTGTGACACTAGTTTTAGATTCCGATACTTCACTACAGGTTTACAGTATGCCTCTGACCTCCTTATTGACGATGAAACACAAAAATTGCATCTTAACTAAATACAGAAGCACAATGCCGACTAAGGTACAAGAAGACTGACTCTTCTTATTGTCTATGATTTGAATCATTCCTGTGGCACTAGTTATAGATTCCGATGCTTCTCTTGAGGTTTTCTGTATCCCTCTGACCTTCTTATTGACGATCAAACACAGAAATTTCATCGGAATTATATGCAAAAGGCACAATGCCGACTCAAGTACAAGAAGACTGGCTCTTCCTACTGCCTATGCTTTGAACCATTCCTGTGACACTTGTTATAGATTCCGATGCTTCACTTCAGGTTTACTGTATCCAGTTGACCTTCTTATTGACGATGAAACACAGAAATTGCATCGGAATTATATACAAAAGGCACAATGCCGACTTAGGTACAAGAAGACTCACTCTTCTTACTGTCTATGATTTGAACCATTCCCGTGACACTAGTTATAGATTCCGATGCTTCACTTCAGTTTTACTGTATCCCTCTGACCATCTTATTGACGATGAAACACAGAAATTGCATCGGAATTAAATACAAAAGGCACAATCCCGACTTAAGTTCAAGAAGACTTACTCTTCCTACTGTCTACGTTTTGAACCATTCCTGTGACTCTAGTTTTAGATTGCGATGCTTCACTTCAGGTTTTTGTATCTCTCTGACCCCCTTATTGACGATGGATCACAGAAATTGCATCTTAACTAAATACAAAAGCGACAATGCAGACTTAAGTACAAGAAGACTGACTCTTCTTACTGTCTATGTTTTGAACCATTCCTGTGACACTAGTTATAGATTCCGATGCTTCACTTTAGGTTTACTGTATCCCTCTGACCTTCTTAGTGACGATCACAGACCGAACTTTCATCGGAAAAAAATACAAAAGGCACAATGCTGACTCAAGTACAAGAAGACTGGTTCTTCTTACTGCCTATGTTTTGAACCATTCCTGTGACACTAGTTATAGATTCCGATGCTTCACTTCAGGTTTACCGTATCCCTTGGACCTTCTTATTGACGATGAAATACAGAAATTGCATCATAATTAAATACAAAAGGCACAATGCCGACTTAAGTTCAAGAAGACTGACTCTTCTTACTGGCTGTGGTTTGGACCATTACTGTGACACTAGTTATAGATTCAGAGGCTGCACTTCAGGTATACTGTATCCAGCTGACCTTCTTATTGATGATGAAGTTCAGAAATTGCATCGGAATTGAATACAAAAAGCACAATGCCGACTTAAGTACAAGAAAGCCGACACTTCTTACTGTCTATGTTTGAACCATATCTGTGATACTAGTTATAGATTCCGATGCTTCACTTCAGGTTTACTGTATCCCTCTGACCTTCTTATTGACAAAGAAACACAGAAATTGCATCGGAATTAAATACAAAAGGCACAATGCCGACTGAAGTACAAGATGACTGACTCTTCCTACTGTCTACGTTTAGAACCATTCCAGTGACACTTGTTTTAAATTCCGATGCTTCACTTCAGGTTTACTGTATCCCTCGGGCCTCCTTATTGACGATGAAACACAGAAATTGCACCTTAACTAATTACAAAAGGCACAATGCAGACTTAAGTACAAGAAGATTGACTCTTCTTATTGTCTATGCTTTGAACCATTCCTGTGACACTAGTTATAGATTCCGATGCTTCACTTCAGGTTTACTGTATCCCTCTGACCATCTTATTGACGATCAGACACAGAAATTTCATCGGAATTAAATACAAGAGGCACAATACCGACTCACGGACAAGAAGACTGGCTCTTCTTACTGCCTATGTTTTGAACCATTCCTGTGACACTAGTTATAGATTCCGATGCTTGACTTCAGGTTTACTGTACCCCTCTGACTTTCTTATTGACGATGAAACACAGAAATTGCATCGGAATTAAATGCAAAAGGCACAATGCCGACTCAAGTGCAAGAAGACTAGCTCTTCTTACTGTCTATGTTTTGAACCTTTCCTGTGAGACCGGTTGTAGATTCCGATGCTTCACTTCGGGTTTACTGTATCCCGTGAACCTTCTTATTGACGACGAAAAGCAGAAATTGCATCGGAATTGAATACAAAAAGCACAATGCCGACTTAAGGACAAGAAAACCGACACTTCTTACTGTCTATGTTTTGAACCATTCCTGTGACACTAGTTATAGATTCCGATGCTTCACTTCAGGTTTACTGTATCCCTCTGACCTTCTTAATGACGATGAAACACGGAACTTGCATCGGAATTAAATAGAAAAAGCACAATGCCGACTTAAGTACAAGAAAAGTGACCCCTCTTAGTGTCTATGCTTTGAACCATTCCTGTGAGCCCGGTTGTAGTTTCCGATGTTGCACATCAGGTTTACTGTATACTGTGGACACTCCTATTGACGACGAAACACAGAAATTGCATCGGAATTGAATACAAAAGGCACAATGCCGACTTAAGTTCAAGGAAACTGACACTTCTTACTGTCTATTTTTGAACCTTTCCTGTGACACTAGCTATTCATTCCGATGCTTCACTTCAGGTTTACTGTATCCCTCTGGCTTCCTTATTGACGATGAAACACAGAAATTGCATCGGAATTAAATAGAATATTCACAATGCCGACTTAAGTACAAAAAAATTGACTCTTCTTACTGTCTATGTTTTGAACCATTCCTGTGACACTAGTTATAGATTCCGATGCTTCACTTCAGGTTTACTGTATCCCTCTGACCTTCTTATTGACGATGAAACACAGAAATTGCATCGGAATTAAATACAAAAGGCACAATGCCGACTTAAGTACAAGAAAACTGACTCTTCTTACTGTGTATGTTTTGAACCATTCCTGTGACACTAGTTATAGATTCCGATGCTTCACTTCAGGTTTACTGTATCCCTCTGACCTTCTTAT
The DNA here is from genome assembly GCF_021461385.2 of Schistocerca piceifrons. Taxonomy (NCBI): domain Eukaryota; kingdom Metazoa; phylum Arthropoda; class Insecta; order Orthoptera; family Acrididae; genus Schistocerca; species Schistocerca piceifrons. The sequence continues at coordinate 22,259 of NW_025727954.1, forward strand.
AAACGATGAAACACAGAAATTGCATCGGAATAATATACAAAACGCACAATGCCGACTTAAGTACAAGAAGACTGACTCTTCTTACTGTCTACGTTTAGAACCATTCCTGTGACACTAGTTGTAGATTCCGATGCATCACTTCAGGTTTACTGTATCCCTTGGAGCTTCTGATTGTCGATGAATTACAGAAATTGCTTCATAATTAAATACAAAAGGCACAATGCCGACTTAAGTTCAAGAAGACTGACTCTTCTTACTGTCTATGGTTTGAACGATTCCTGTGACACTAGTTATAGATTCAGAGGCTGCACTTCAGGTATACTGTATCCAGCTCACCTTCTTATTTATGATGAAGCACAGAAATTGCATCGGAATTAAATGCAAAAGGCACAATGCCGACTCAAGTGCAAGAAGACTAGCTCTTCTTACTGTCTATGTTTTGAACCTTTCCTGTGAGACCGGTTGTAGATTCCGATGCTTCACTTCGGGTTTACTGTATCCCGTGAACCTTCTTATTGACGACGAAAAGCAGAAATTGCATCGGAATTGAATACAAAAAGCACAATGCCGACTTAAGTACAAGAAAACCGACACTTCTTACTGTCTATGTTTTGAACCATTCCTGTGACACTAGTTATAGATTCCGATGCTTCACTTCAGGTTTACTGTATCCCTCTGACCTTCTTAATGACGATGAAACACGGAACTTGCATCGGAATTAAATAGAAAAAGCACAATGCCGACTTAAGTACAAGAAAAGTGACCCCTCTTAGTGTCTATGTTTTGAACCATTCCTGTGAGCCCGGTTGTAGTTTCCGATGTTGCACATCAGGTTTACTGTATACTGTGGACACTCCTATTGACGACGAAACACAGAAATTGCATCGGAATTGAATACAAAAGGCACAATGCCGACTTAAGTTCAAGGAAACTGACACTTCTTACTGTCTATGTTTGAACCTTTCCTGTGACACTAGCTATTCATTCCGATGCTTCACTTCAGGTTTACTGTATCCCTCTGGCTTCCTTATTGACGATGAAACACAGAAATTGCATCGGAATTAAATAGAATATTCACAATGCCGACTTAAGTACAAAAAAATTGACTCTTCTTACTGTCTATGTTTTGAACCATTCCTGTGACACTAGTTATAGATTCCGATGCTTCACTTCAGGTTTACTGTATCCCTCTGACCTTCTTATTGACGATGAAACACAGAAATTGCATCGGAATTAAATACAAAAGGCACAATGCCGACTTAAGTACAAGAAAACTGACTCTTCTTACTGTGTATGTTTTGAACCATTCCTGTGACACTAGTTATAGATTCCGATGCTTCACTTCAGGTTTACTGTATCCCTCTGACCTTCTTATAAACGATGAAACACAGAAATTGCATCGGAATAATATACAAAACGCACAATGCCGACTTAAGTACAAGAAGACTGACTCTTCTTACTGTCTACGTTTAGAACCATTCCTGTGACACTAGTTGTAGATTCCGATGCATCACTTCAGGTTTACTGTATCCCTTGGAGCTTCTGATTGTCGATGAATTACAGAAATTGCTTCATAATTAAATACAAAAGGCACAATGCCGACTTAAGTTCAAGAAGACTGACTCTTCTTACTGTCTATGGTTTGAACCATTCCTGTGACACTAGTTATAGATTCAGAGGCTGCACTTCAGGTATACTGTATCCAGCTCACCTTCTTATTTATGATGAAGCACAGAAATTGCATCGGAATTAAATACAAAAGGCACAATGCCGACTTTAGTACAAGAAGACTGACTCTTCCTAATGTCTATGTTTTGAACCATTCCTGTGACACTAGTAATTGATTCCGATGCTTCACTTCAGTTTTACTGTATCCCTCTGACCTTCTTATTGACGATAAAACACAGAAATTGCATCGGAATTAAATACAAAAAGCACAATGCCGACTGAAGTACAAGAAGACTGCCTCTTCCTACTGTCTATGTTTAGAACCATTCCTGTGACACTAGTTATAGATTCCGATGCTTCACTTGAGGTTTACTGTATCCCTCTGGCTTCCTTATTGACGATGAAACACAGAAATTGCATCGGAATTAAATAGAATATTCACAATGCCGACTTAAGTACAAAAAAATTGACTCTTCTTACTGTCTATGATTTGAACCATTCCTGTGACACTAGTTTTAGATTCCGATACTTCACTACAGGTTTACAGTATGCCTCTGACCTCCTTATTGACGATGAAACACAAAAATTGCATCTTAACTAAATACAGAAGCACAATGCCGACTTAAGTACAAGAAGACTGACTCTTCTTATTGTCTATGATTTGAATCATTCCTGTGGCACTAGTTATAGATTCCGATGCTTCTCTTGAGGTTTTCTGTATCCCTCTGACCTTCTTATTGACGATCAAACACAGAAATTTCATCGGAATTATATGCAAAAGGCACAATGCCGACTCAAGTACAAGAAGACTGGCTCTTCCTACTGCCTATGCTTTGAACCATTCCTGTGACACTTGTTATAGATTCCGATGCTTCACTTCAGGTTTACTGTATCTCTCTGACCTCCTTATTGACGATGAAACACAGAAATTGCATCTTAACTAAATACAAAAGGCACAATGCAGACTTAAGTACAAGGAGACTGACTCTTCTTACTGTCTATGGTTTGAACCATTCCTGTGACACTAGTTATAGATTCAGATGCTGCACTTCAGGTTTACTGTATCCAGCTGACCTTCTTATTGACGATGAAACACAGAAATTGCATCGGAATTAAATAGAATATTCACAATGCCGACTTATGTACAAAAAAATTGACTCTTCTTACTGTCTATGTTTTGAACCATTCCTGTGACACTAGTTTTAGATTCCGATACTTCACTACAGGTTTACAGTATGCCTCTGACCTCCTTATTGACGATGAAACACAAAAATTGCATCTTAACTAAATACAGAAGCACAATGCCGACTTAAGTACAAGAAGAGTGACTCTTCTTATTGTCTATGATTTGAATCATTCCTGTGGCACTAGTTATAGATTCCGATGCTTCTCTTGAGGTTTTCTGTATCCCTCTGACCTTCTTATTGACGATCAAACACAGAAATTTCATCGGAATTATATGCAAAAGGCACAATGCCGACTCAAGTACAAGAAGACTGGCTCTTCCTACTGCCTATGCTTTGAACCATTCCTGTGACACTTGTTATAGATTCCGATGCTTCACTTCAGGTTTACTGTATCCAGTTGACCTTCTTATTGACGATGAAACACAGAAATTGCATCGGAATTATATACAAAAGGCACAATGCCGACTTAGGTACAAGAAGACTCACTCTTCTTACTGTCTATGAATTGAACCATTCCTGTGACACTAGTTATAGATTCCGATGCTTCACTTCAGTTTTACTGTATCCCTCTGACCATCTTATTGACGATGAAACACAGAAATTGCATCGGAATTAAATACAAAAGGCACAATCCCGACTTAAGTTCAAGAAGACTTACTCTTCCTACTGTCTACGTTTTGAACCATTCCTGTGACTCTAGTTTTAGATTGCGATGCTTCACTTCAGGTTTTTGTATCTCTCTGACCCCCTTATTGACGATGGATCACAGAAATTGCATCTTAACTAAATACAAAAGCGACAATGCAGACTTAAGTACAAGAAGACTGACTCTTCTTACTGTCTATGTTTTGAACCATTCCTGTGACACTAGTTATAGATTCCGATGCTTCACTTTAGGTTTACTGTATCCCTCTGACCTTCTTAGTGACGATCACAGACCGAACTTTCATCGGAAAAAAATACAAAAGGCACAATGCTGACTCAAGTACAAGAAGACTGGTTCTTCTTACTGCCTATGTTTTGAACCATTCCTGTGACACTAGTTATAGATTCCGATGCTTCACTTCAGGTTTACCGTATCCCTGTGACCTTCTTATTGACGATGAAACAAAAAATTGCCTCGGAATTATAAACAGATGGCACAATGCCGACTTAAGTACAAGAAAACTGACTCTTCTTACTGCCTATGTTTTGAACCATTCCTGTGGCACTAATTATAGTTTCCGATGCTTCACCTCAGGTTTAACGTATCCCTGTGACCTTCTTATTGACGATGAAACAAGAAATTGCTTCGGAATTATATACAGATGGCACAATGCCGACTAAAGTACAAGAAAACTGACTCTTCTTACTGTCTATGTTTTGAACCATTCCTGCGGCACTAGTTATAGATTACGATGCATCACTTCAGGTTTACTGTATCCCTTGGACCTTCTTATTGATGATGAAGCACAGAAATTGCATCGGAATTAAATACAATAGGCACAATGCCGACTTAAGTACAAAAAAATTGACTCTTCTTACTGTCTATGATTTGAACCATTCCTGTGACACTAGTTTTAGATTCTGATGCTTCACTTCAGGTTTACTGTATCTCTCTGACCTCCTTATTGACGATGAAACACAGAAATTGCATCTTAACTAAATACAAAAGGCACAATGCAGACTTAAGTACAAGGAGACTGACTCTTCTTACTGTCTATGGTTTGAACCATTCATGTGACACTAGTTATAGATTCAGATGCTGCACTTCAGGTATACTGTATCCAGCTGACCTTCTTATTGATGATGAAGTACAGAAATTGCATCGGAGTTAAATACAAAAGGCACAATGCCGACTTTAGGACAAGAAGACTGACTCTTCTTACTGTCTGTGTTTTGAACCATTCCTGTGACACTAGTTATAGATTCCGATGCTTCACTTCAGTTTAACTGTATCCCTCTGACCTTCTTATTGACGATGAAACACAGAAATTGCATCGGAATGAAATACAAAAGGCACAATGCAGACTGAAGTACAAGAAGACTGACTCTTCCTACTGCCTATGTTTTGAACCATTCCTGTGGCACTAGTTCTAGATTCCGATACTTCACTACAGGTTTTCTGTATGCCTCTGACCTCCTTATTGACGATGAAACACAAAAATTGCATCTTAACTAAATACAGAAGCACAATGCCGACTTAAGTACAAGAAGACTGACTCTTCTTATTGTCTATGATTTGAATCATTCCTGTGGCACTAGGTATAGATTCCGATGCTTCACTTGAGGTTTTCTGTATCCCGTGGACCTTCTTATTGACGATGAAACACAGAAATTGCATCGGAATTAAATACAAAATGCACATTCCGACTTAAGTACAAGAAAACTGACTCTTCTTACTGTCTATGTTTTGAACCATTCCTGTGACACAAGTTACAGATTCCGATGCTTCGCTTCCGGTTTACTGTATCCGTCTGACCTTCTTATTGACGATGAAACACAGAAATTGCATCGGAATTAAATACAAAATGCACAATGGCGACTCAAGTACAAGAAGACTGGCTCTCCTTGCTGTCTATGTTTTGAACCTTTCCTGTGAGCCCGGTTGTAGTTTCCGATGTTGCACTTCAGGTTTACTGTATCCCGTGGACATTCCTATTGACGACGAAACACAGAAATTGCATCGGAATTAAATACAAAAGGCACAATGCCGACTTATGTTCAAGGAAACTGACACTTCTTACTGTCTATGTTTGAACCTTTCCTGTGACACTAGCTATAGATTCCTATGCTTCACTTCAGGTTTGCTGTATCCCTCTGGCTTCCTTATTGACGATGAAACACAGAAATTGCATCGGAATTAAATAGCATATTCACAATGCCGACTTAAGTACATAAAAATTGACTCTTCTCACTGTCTATGATTTGAACCATTCCTGAACACTAGTTATAGATTCCGATGCTTCACTTCAGGTTTACTGTATCCCTCTGACCTTCTTATTGACGATGAAGCACAGAAATTGCAACGGAATTAAATACAAAAGCACAATGCCGATTTAAGTACAAGAAAACTGACTCTTCTTACTGTCTATGTTTTGAACCATTCCTGTGACACTAGTTATAGATTCCGATGCTTCACTTCAGGTTTACTGTATCCCTCAGGCCTTATTATAGACGATGAAACACAGAAATTGCATCGGAATTATATACAAAAGGCACAATGCCGACTTAAGTACAAGAAGACTGACTCTTCTTACTGTGTACGTTTTTAACCATTCCTGAGACACTAGTTGTAGGTTCCGATGCATCACTTCAGGTTTACTGTATCCCTCTGACCATCGTATTGACGATGAAACACAGATATATCATCGGAATTAAATACAAAAGTCACAAAGCAGACTCAAGTACAAGAAGACTGGCTCTTCTTACTGCCTATGTTTTGAACCATTCCTGTGACACTAGTTATAGATTCCGATGCTTCACTTCAGGTTTATTGAATCCAGCTGACCTTCTTATTGACGATGAAACACAGATATTGCATCGGAATTATATACAAAAGGCACAATGCCGACTTAGGGACAAGAAGACTGACTCCTCTTACTGTCTATGTCTTTGAACCATTCCTGTGACACTTATTACAGATTCCAATGCTTCACTTCAGCTTTACTGTATCCCTCTTACCTTCTTATTGACGATGAAACACAGAAATTGCATCGGAATTAAATACAAAAGGCACAACGCCGACTTAAGTTCAAGAAGACTGACTCTTCCTACTGTCTAAGTTCTGAACCATTCCTGTGACACTAGTTTTAGATTCCGATGCTTCACTTCAGTTTTACTGTATCCCTCTGACCTTCTTATTGACGATGAAACACAGAAAATGCATCGGAATTAAATACAAAAAGCACAATGCCGACTGAAGTACAAGAAGACTGCCTCTTCCTACTGTCTATGTTTAGAACCATTCCTGTGACACTTATTTTTGATTCCGATGCTTCACTTCAGGTTTAATGTATCCCTCGGACCTCCTCTTTGACGATGAAACACAGAAATTGCATCGGAATTAAATAGAATATTCACAATGCCGACTTAAGTACAAAAAAATTGACTCTTCTTACTGTCTATGATTTGAACCATTCCTGTGACACTAGTTTTAGATTGCGATGCTTCACTTCAGGTTTACTGTATCCCTCTGGCTTCCTTATTGACGATGAAACACAGAAATTGCATCGGAATTAAATAGAATATTCACAATGCCGACTTAAGTACAAAAAAATTGACTCTTCTTACTGTCTATGATTTGAACCATTCCTGTGACACTAGTTTTAGATTCCGATACTTCACTACAGGTTTACAGTATGCCTCTGACCTCCTTATTGACGATGAAACACAAAAATTGCATCTTAACTAAATACAGAAGCACAATGCCGACTTAAGTACAAGAAGACTGACTCTTCTTATTGTCTATGATTTGAATCATTCCTGTGGCACTAGTTATAGATTCCGATGCTTCACTTGAGGTTTACTGTATCCCTCTGACCTTCTTATTGACGATCAAACACAGAAATTTTATCGGAATTAAATGCAAAAGGCACAACGCCGACTCAAGTACAAGAAGACTGGCTCTTCTTACTGCCTACGCTTTGAACCATTCCTGTGACACTAGTAATAGATTCCGATGCTTCACTTCAGGTTTACTGTATCCAGCTGACCTTCTTATTGACGATGAAACACAGAAATTGCATCGGAATTATATACAAAAGGCACAATGCCGACTTAGGTACAAGAAGACTCACTCTTCTTACTGTCTATGATTTGAACCATTCCTGTGACACTAGTTATAGATTCCGATGCTTCACTTCAGTTTTACTGTATCCCTCTGACCATCTTATTGACGATGAAACACAGAAATTGCATCGGAATTAAATACAAAAGGCACAAACCCGACTTAAGTTCAAGAAGACTTACTCTTCCTACTGTCTACGTTTTGAACCATTCCTGTGACTCTAGTTTTAGATTGCGATGCTTCACTTCAGGTTTTTGTATCTCTCTGACCCCCTTATTGACGATGGATCACAGAAATTGCATCTTAACTAAATACAAAAGCCACAATGCAGACTTAAGTACAAGAAGACTGACTCTTCTTACTGTCTATGTTTTGAACCATTCCTCTGACACTAGTTATAGATTCCGATGCTTCACTTTAGGTTTACTGTATCCCTCTGACCTTCTTAGTGACGATCACGGACCGAACTTTCATCGGAGTAAAATAAAAAAGGCACAATGCTGACTCAAGTACAAGAAGACTGGCTCTTCTTACTGCCTATGTTTTGAACCATTCCTGTGACACTTGTTATAGATCCGATGCTTCACTTCAGGTTTACCGTATCCCTGTGACCTTCTTAATAGTCGATGAAACAAGAAATTGCTTCGGAATTATAAACAGATGGCACAATGCCGACTTAAGTACAACAAAACTGACTCTTCTTACTGCCTATGTTTTGAACAATTCCTGTGGCACTAGTTATAGATTCCGATGCTTCACCTCAGGTTTACTGTATCCCTGTGACCTTCTTATTGACGATGAAACAAGAAATTGCTTCGGAATTATATACAGATGGCACAATGCCGACTAAAGTACAAGAAAACTGACTCTTCTTACAGTCTATGTTTTGAACCATTCCTGCGGCACTAATTATAGATTACGATGCTTCACATTAGGTTTACTGTATCCCTCGGACATTCTTATTGACGATAAAACACAGAAATTGCATCGGACTTAAATACAAAATGCACAATGCCGACTTAAGTACAAGAAGACTGACTCTTCTTACTGTCTACGTTTTGAACCATTCCTGTGACACTAGTTGTAGATTCCGATGCATCACTTCAGGTTTACTGTATCCCTTGGACCTTCTTATTGTCGATGAATTACAGAAATTGCATCATAATTAAATACAAAAGGCACAATGCCGACTTAAGTTCGAGAAGACTGACTCTTCTTACTGTCTATGGTTTCAACCATTCCTGTGACAGTAGTTATAGATTCAGAGGCTGCACTTCAGGAATACTGTATCCAGCTGACCTTCTTATCGATGATGAAGCACAGAAATTGCATCGGAATTAAATACAAAAGGCACAATGCCGACTTTAGTACAAGAAGACTGACTCTTCCTACTGTCTATGTTTTGAACCATTCCTGTGACACTAGTAATTGATTCCGATGCTTCACTTCGGTTTTACTGTATCCCTCTGACCTTCTTATTGACGATGAAACACAGAAATTGCATCGGAATTAAATACAAAAAGCGCAATGCCGACTGAAGTACAAGAAGACTGCCTCTTCCTACTGTCTATGTTTAGAACCATTCCTGTGACACTAGTTATAGATTCCGATGCTTCACTTCAGGTTTACTGTATCCCTCTGGCTTCCTTATTGACGATGAAACACAGAAATTGCATCGGAATTAAATAAAATATTCACAATGCCGACTTAAGTACAAAAAAATTGACTCTTCTTACTGTCTATGATTAGAACCATTCCTGTGACACTAGTTTTAGATTCTGATGCTTCACTTCAGGTTTACTGTATCTCTCTGACCTCCTTATTGACGATGAAACACAGAAATTGCATCTTAACTAAATACAAAAGGCACAATGCAGACTTAAGTACAAGGAGACTGACTCTTCTTACTGTCAATGGTTTGAACCATTCCTGTGACAGTAGTTATAGATTCAGATGCTGCACTTCAGGTATACTGTATCCAGCTGACCTTCTTATTGATGATGAAGTACAGAAATTGCATCGGAGTTAAATACAAAAGGCACAATGGCGACTTTAGTACAAGAAGACTGACTCTTCTTACTGTCTATGTTTTGAACCATTCCTGTGACACTAGTTATAGATTTCGATGCTTCACTTCAGGTTTACTGTATCCCTCAGACCTTCTTATAGACGATGAAACACAGAAATTGCATCGGAATTATATACAAAACGCACAATGCCGACTTAAGTACAAGAAGACTGACTCTTCTTACTGTCTACGATTTGAACCATTCCTGTGACACTAGTTGTAGGTTCCGATGCATCACTTCAGGTTTACTGTATCCCTCTGACCTTCTTATTGACGATGAAACACAGATATATCATCAGAATTAAATACAAAAGGCACAAAGCAGACTCAAGTACAAGAAGACTGGCTCTTCTTACTGCCTATGTTTTGAACCATTCCTGTGACACTAGTTATAGATTCCGATGCTTCACTTCAGGTTTACTGAATCCAGCTGACCTTCTTATTGACGATGAAACACAGATATTGCATCGGAATTATATACAAAAGGCACAATGCCGACTTAGGGACAAGAAGACTGACTCCTCTTACTGTCTATGTCTTTGAACCATTCCTGTGACACTTATTACAGATTCCAATGCTTCACTTCAGTTTTACTGTATCCCTCTTACCTTCCTATTGACGATGAAACACAGAAATTGCATCGGAATTAAATACAAAAGGCACAATGCAGACTGATGTACAAGATGACTGACTCTTCCTACTGTCTATGTTTTGAACCATTCCTGTGGCACGAGTTTTAGATTCCGATGCTTCACTACAGGTTTACTGTATGCCTCTGACCTCCTTATTGACGATGAAACACAGAAATTGCATCTTAACTAAATACAGAAGCACAAATCCGACTTAAGTACAAGAAGACTGACTCTTCTTATTGTCTATGATTTGAATCATTCCTGTGGCACTAGTTATAGATTCCGATGATTCACTTGAGGTTTTCTGTATCCCTCTGACCTTCTTATTGACGATCAAACACAGAAATTTCATCGGAATTAAATGCAAAAGGCACAAAGCCGACTCAAGTACAAGAAGACTGGCTCTTCTTACTGCCTATGTTTTGAACCATTCCTGTGACACTAGTTATAGATTCCGATGCTTCACTTCAGGTTTACTGTATCCAGCTGACCTCCTTATTGACGATGAAACACAGAAATTGCATCGGAATTATATACAAAAGGCACAATGCCGACTTAGGTACAAGAAGACTGACTCTTCTTACTGCCTATGTTTTGAACCATTCCTGTGACACTAGTTATAGATTCCGATGCTTCACTTCAGGTTTACCGTATCCCTGTGACCTTCTTATTGACGATGAAACAAGAAATTGCTTCGGAATTAAATACAGATCGCACAATGCCGACTTAAGTACAAGAAAACTGACTCTTCTTACTGCCTATGTTTTGAACCATTCCTGTGACACTAGTTATAGATTCCGATGCTTCACTTCAGGTTTACCGTATCCCTGTGACCTTCTTATTGACGATGAAACAAGAAATTGCTTCGGAATTAAATACAGATCGCACAATGCCGACTTAAGTACAAGAAAACTGAGTCACCTTACTGCCTATGTTTTGAACCATTCCTGCGGCACTAGTTATAGATTACGATGCTTCACATTAGGTTTACTGTATCCCTCGGACCTTCTTATTGACGATAAGACACAGAAATTACATCGGACTTAAATACAAAATGCACAATGCCGACTTAAGTACAAGAAGACTGACTCCTCTTACTGTCTACGTTTTGAACCATTCCTGTGACACCAGTTGTAGATTCCGATGCATCACTTCAGGTTTACTGTATCCCTTGGACCTTCTTATTGTCGATGAATTACAGAAATTGCATCATAATTAAATACAAAAGACACAATGCCGACTTAAGTTCAAGAAGACTGACTCTTCTTACTGCCTATGGTTTCAACCATTCCTGTGACACTAGTTATAGATTCAGAGGCTGCACTTCAGGTATACTGTATCCAGCTGACCTTCTTATTGATGATGAAGCACAGAGATTGCATCGGAATGAAATACAAAAGGCACAATGCCGACTTTAGTACAAGAAGACTGACTCTTCCTAAAGTCTATGTTTTGAACCATTCCTGTGACACTAGTAATTGATTCCGATGCTTCACTTCGGTTTTAATGTATCCCTCTGACCTTCTTATTGACGATGAAACACAGAAATTGCATCGGAATTAAATACAAAAAGCACAATGCCGACTGAAGTACAAGAAGACTGCCTCTTCCTACTGTCTATGTTTAGAACCATTCCTGTGACACTTATTTTAGATTCCGATGCTTCACTTCAGGTTTAATGTATCCATTGGACCTCCTTTTTGACGATGAAACACAGAAATTGCATCGGAATTAAATACAAAAGGCACAATGCCGACTTAAGTACAAGAAAGCTGACTCTTCATACTGTCTCTGTTTTGAACCATTCCTGTGACACTAGTTATAGATTCCGATGCTTCACTTCAGGTTTACTGTATCCCTCTGGCTTCCTTATTGACGATGAAACACAGAAATTGCATCGGAATTAAATAGAATATTCACAATGCCGACTTAAGTACAAAAAAATTGACTCTTCTTACTGTCTATGATTTGAACCATTCCTGTGACACTAGTTTTAGATTCCGATGCTTCACTCCAGGTTTACTGTATCCAGCTGACCTTCTTATTGACGATGAAACACAGAAATTGCATCTTAACTAAATACAAAAGGCACAATGCAGACTTAAGTACAAGGAGACTGACTCTTCTTACTGTCTATGGTTTAAACCATTCCTGTGACACTAGTTATAGATTCAGATGCTGCACTTCAGGTATACTGTATCCAGCTGACCTTCTTATTGATGATGAAGTACAGAAATTGCATCGGAGTTAAATACAAAAGGCACAATGCCGACTTTAGAACAAGAAGACTGACTCTTCTTACTGTCTGTGTTTTGAACCATTCCTGTGACACTAGTTATAGATCCTGATGCTTCACTACAGGTTTACTGTATGCCTCTGACCTCCTTATTGACGATGAAACACAAAAATTGCATCTTAACTAAATACAGAAGCACAATGCCGACTTAAGTACAAGAAGACTGACTCTTCTTATTGTCTATGATTTGAATCATTCCTGTGGCACTAGTTATAGATTCCGATGCTTCACTTGAGGTTTTCTGTATCCCGTGGACCTTCTTATTGACAATGAAACACAGAAATTGCATCGGAATTAAATACAAAATGCACATTCCGACTTAAGTACAAGAAAAGTGACTCTTCTTACTGTCTATGTTTTGAACCATTCCTGTGACACAAGTTACTGATTCCGATGCTTCGCTTCCGGTTTACTGTATCCGTCTGACCTTCTTATTGACGATGAAACACAGAAATTGCATCGGAATTAAATACAAAATGCACAATGGCGACTCAAGTACAAGAAGACTGGCTCTCCTTGCTGTCTATGTTTTGAACCTTTCCTGTGAGCCCGGTTGTAGTTTCCGATGTTGCACATCAGGTTTACTGTATCCCGTGGACATTCCTATTGAAAACGAAACACAGAAATTGCATCGGAATTAAATACAAAAGGCACAATGCCGACTTGAGTTCAAGGAAGCTGACACTTCTTACTGTCTATGTTTGAACCTTTCCTGTGACACTAGCTATAGATTCCTATGCTTCACTTCAGGTTTGCTGTATCCCTCTGGCTTCCTTATTGACGATGAAACACAGAAATTGCATCGGAATTAAATAGAATATTCACAATGCAGACTTAAGTACATAAAAATTGACTCTTCTTACTGTCTACGATTTGAAACATTCCTGAACACTAGTTATAGATTCCGATGCTTCACTTCAGGTTTACTGTATCCCTCTGACCTTCTTATTGACGATGAAACACAGAAATTGCAACGGAATTAAATACAAAAGCACAATGCCGATTTAAGTACAAGAAAACTGACTCTTCTTACTGTCTATGTTTTGAACCATTCCTGTGACACTAGTTATAGATTCCGATGCTTCACTTCAGGTTTACTGCATCCCTCAGACCTTCTTATAGACGATGAAACACAGAAATTGCATCGGAATTATATACAAAACGCACAATGCCGACTTAAGTACAAGAGGACTGACTCTTCTTACTGTCTACGTTTTGAACCAATCCTGTGACACTAGTTGTAGGTTCCGATGCATCACTTCAGGTTTACTGTATCCCTCTGACCTTCTTATTGACGATGAAACACAGATATATCATCGGAATTAAATACAAAAGGCACAAAGCAGACTCAAGTACAAGAACACTGGCTCTTCTTACTGCCTATGTTTTGAACCATTCCTGTGACACTAGTTATAGATTCCGATGCTTCACTTCAGTTTAACTGTATCCCTCTGACTTTCTTATTGACGATGAAACACAGAAATTGCATCGGAATTAAATACAAAAGGCACAATGCAGACTGAAGTACAAGAAGACTGACTCTTCCTACTGCCTATGTTTTGAACCATTCCTGTGGCACTAGTTTTAGATTCCGATACTTCACTACAGGTTTACTGTTTGCCTCTGACCTCCTTATTGACGATGAAACACAAAAATTGCATCTTAACTAAATACAGAAGCACAATGCCGACTTAAGTACAAGAAGACTGACCCTTCTTATTGTCTATGATTTGAATCGTTCCTGTGGCACTAGTTACAGATTCCGATGCTTCACTTGAGGTTTTCTGTATCCCTCTGACCTTCTTATTGACGATCAAACACAGAAATTTCATCGGAATTAAATGCAAAAGGCACAAAGCCGACTCAAGTACAAGAAGACTGGCTCTTCTTACTGCCTATGTTTTGAACCATTCCTGTGACACTAGTTATAGATTCCGATGCTTCACTTCAGGTTTACTGTATCCAGCTGACCTTCTTATTGACGATGAAACAAGAAATTGCTTCGGAATTAAATACAGATCGCACAATGCCGACTTAAGTACAAGAAAACTGAGTCATCTTACTGCCTATGTTTTGAACCATTCCTGTGGCACTAGTTATAGATTCCGATGCTTCACCTCAGGTTTACTGTATCCCTGTGACCTTCTTATTGACGATGAAACAAGAAATTGCTTCGGAATTATATACAGATGGCACAATGCCGACTAAAGTACAAGAAAACTGACTCTTCTTACTGTCTATGTTTTGAACCATTCCTGCGGCACTAGTTATAGATTACGATGCTTCACATTAGGTTTACTGTATCCCTCGGACCTTCTTATTGACGATAAGACACAGAAATTACATCGGACTTAAATACAAAATGCACAATGCCGACTTAAGTACAAGAAGACTGACTCCTCTTACTGTCTACGTTTTGAACCATTCCTGTGACACCAGTTGTAGATTCCGATGCATCACTTCAGGTTTACTGTATCCCTTGGACCTTCTTATTGTCGATGAATTACAGAAATTGCATCATAATTAAATACAAAAGACACAATGCCGACTTAAGTTCAAGAAGACTGACTCTTCTTACTGCCTATGGTTTCAACCATTCCTGTGACACTAGTTATAGATTCAGAGGCTGCACTTCAGGTATACTGTATCCAGCTGACCTTCTTATTGATGATGAAGCACAGAAATTGCATCGGAATGAAATACAAAAGGCACAATGCCGACTTTAGTACAAGAAGACTGACTCTTCCTAAAGTCTATGTTTTGAACCATTCCTGTGACACTAGTAATTGATTCCGATGCTTCACTTCGGTTTTAATGTATCCCTCTGACCTTCTTATTGACGATGAAACACAGAAATTGCATCGGAATTAAATACAAAAAGCACAATGCCGACTGAAGTACAAGAAGACTGCCTCTTCCTACTTTCTATGTTTAGAACCATTCCTGTGACACTTATTTTAGATTCCGATGCTTCACTTCAGGTTTAATGTATCCATTGGACCTCCTTTTTGACGATGAAACACAGAAATTGCATCAGAATTAAATACAAAAGGCACAATGCCGACTTAAGTACAAGAAAACTGACTCTTCATACTGTCTCTGTTTTGAACCATTCCTGTGACACTAGTTATAGATTCCGATGCTTCACTTCAGGTTTACTGTATCCCTCTGGCTTCCTTATTGACGATGAAACACAGAAATTGCATCGGAATTAAATAGAATATTCACAATGCCGACTTAAGTACAAAAAAATTGACTCTTCTTACTGTCTATGATTTGAACCATTCCTGTGACACTAGTTTTAGATTCCGATGCTTCACTCCAGGTTTACTGTATCCAGCTGACCTTCTTATTGACGATGAAACACAGAAATTGCATCTTAACTAAATACAAAAGGCACAATGCAGACTTAAGTACAAGGAGACTGACTCTTCTTACTGTCTATGGTTTAAACCATTCCTGTGACACTAGTTATAGATTCAGATGCTGCACTTCAGGTATACTGTATCCAGCTGACCTTCTTATTGATGATGAAGTACAGAAATTGCATCGGAGTTAAATACAAAAGGCAGAATGCCGACTTTAGAACAAGAAGACTGACTCTTCTTACTGTCTGTGTTTTGAACCATTCCTGTGACACTAGTTATAGATCCTGATGCTTCACTACAGGTTTACTGTATGCCTCTGACCTCCTTATTGACGATGAAACACAAAAATTGCATCTTAACTAAATACAGAAGCACAATGCCGACTTAAGTACAAGAAGACTGACTCTTCTTATTGTCTATGATTTGAATCATTCCTGTGGCACTAGTTATAGATTCCGATGCTTCACTTGAGGTTTTCTGTATCCCGTGGACCTTCTTATTGACGATGAAACACAGAAATTGCATCGGAATTAAATACAAAATGCACATTCCGACTTAAGTACAAGAAAAGTGACTCTTCTTACTGTCTATGTTTGAACCTTTCCTGTGACACTAGCTATAGATTCCTATGCTTCACTTCAGGTTTGCTGTATCCCTCTGGCTTCCTTATTGACGATGAAACACAGAAATTGCATCGGAATTAAATAGAATATTCACAATGCAGACTTAAGTACATAAAAATTGACTCTTCTTACTGTCTATGATTTGAACCATTCCTGAACACTAGTTATAGATTCCGATGCTTCACTTCAGGTTTACTGTATCTCTCTGACCTTCTTATTGACGATGAAACACAGAAATTGCAACGGAATTAAATACAAAAGCACAATGCCGATTTAAGTACAAGAAAACTGACTCTTCTTACTGTCTATGTTTTGAACCATTCCTGTGACACTAGTTATAGATTCCGATGCTTCACTTCAGGTTTACTGCATCCCTCAGACCTTCTTATAGACGATGAAACACAGAAATTGCATCGGAATTATATACAAAGCGCACAATGCCGACTTAAGTACAAGAAGACTGACCCTTCTTACTGTCTACGTTTTGAACCATTCCTGTGACACTAGTTGTAGGTTCCGATGCATCACTTCAGGTTTACTGTATCCCTCTGACCTTCTTATTGACGATGAAACACAGATATATCATCGGAATTAAATACAAAAGGCACAAAGCAGACTCAAGTACAAGAACACTGGCTCTTCTTACTGCCTATGTTTTGAACCATTCCTGTGACACTAGTTATAGATTCCGATGCTTCACTTCAGTTTAACTGTATCCCTCTGACCTTCTTATTGACGATGAAACACAGAAATTGCATCGGAATTAAATACAAAAGGCACAATGCAGACTGAAGTACAAGAAGACTGACTCTTCCTACTGCCTATGTTTTGAACCATTCCTGTGGCAGTAGTTTTAGATTCCGATACTTCACTACAGGTTTACTGTATGCCTCTGACCTCCTTATTGACGATGAAACACAAAAATTGCATCTTAACTAAATACAGAAGCACAATGCCGACTTAAGTACAAGAAGACTGACCCTTCTTATTGTCTATGATTTGAATCGTTCCTGTGGCACTAGTTACAGATTCCGATGCTTCACTTGAGGTTTTCTGTATCCCTCTGACCTTCTTATTGACGATCAAACACAGAAATTTCATCGGAATTAAATGCAAAAGGCACAATGCCGACTCAAGTACAAGAAGACTGGCTTTTCTTACTGCCTATGCTTTGAACCATTCTTGTGACACTAGTTATAGATTCCGATGTTTCACTTCAGGTTTACTGTATCCCGTGGACCTTCTTATTGACGATGAAACACAGAAATTGCATCGGAATTAAATACAAAATGCACAATGCCGACTTAAGTACAAGAAAACTGACTCTTCTTACTGTCTATGTTTTGAACCATTCCTGTGACACAAGCTACAGATTCCGATGCTTCGCTTCCGGTTTACTGTATCCGTCTGACCTTCTTATTGACGATGAAACACAGAAATTGCATCGGAATTAAATACAAAACGCACAATGGCGACTCAAGTACAAGAAGACTGGCTCTCCTTGCTGTCTATGTTTTGAACCATTCCTGTGACACAAGTTATAGATTCCGATGCTTCACTTCAGGTTTACTGTATCCCTCAGACCTTCTTATAGACGATGAAACACAGAAATTGCATCGGAATTATATACAAAACGCACAATGCCGACTTAAGTACAAGAAGACTGACTGTTCTTACTGTCTACGATTTGAACCATTCCTGTGACACTAGTTGTAGGTTCCGATGCATCACTTCAATTTTACTGTATCCCTCTGACCTTCTTATTGACGATGAAACACAGATATATCATCGGAATTAAATACAAAAGGCACAAAGCAGACTCAAGTACAAGAAGACTGGCTCTTCTTACTGCCTATGTTTTGAACCATTCCTGTGACACTAGTTATAGATTCCGATGCTTCACTTCAGGTTTACTGAATCCAGCTGACCTTCTTATTGACGATGAAACACAGATATTGCATCGGAATTATATAAAAAAGGCACAATGCCGACTTAGGGACAAGAAGACTGACTCCTCTTACTGTCTATGTTTTTGAACCATTCCTGTGACACTTATTACAGATTCCAATGCTTCACTTCAGTTTTACTGCATCATTCTTACCTTCTTATTGACGATGAAACACAGAAATTGCATCGGAATTAAATACAAAAGGCACAATGCAGACTGATGTACAAGAAGACTGACTCTTCCTACTGTCTATGTTTTGAACCATTCCTGTGGCACGAGTTTTAGATTCCGATGCTTCACTACAGGTTTACTGTATGCCTCTGACCTCCTTATTGACGATGAAACACAGAAATTGCATCTTAACTAAATACAGAAGCACAATGCCGACTTAAGTACAAGAAGACTGACTCTTCTTATTGTCTATGATTTGAATCATTCCTGTGGCACTAGTTATAGATTCCGATGATTCACTTGAGGTTTTCTGTATCCCTCTGACCTTCTTATTGACGATCAAACACAGAAATTTCATCGGAATTAAATGCAAAAGGCACAATGCCGACTCAAGTACAAGAAGACTGGCTCTTCTTACTGCCTATGATTTGAACCATTCCTGTGACACTAGTTATAGATTCCGATGCTTCACTTCAGGTTTACTGTATCCAGCTGACCTTCTTATTGACGATGAAACACAGAAATTGCATCGGAATTATATACAAAAGGCACAATGCCGACTTAGGTACAAGAAGACTGACTCTTCTTACTGCCTATGTTTTGAACCATTCCTGTGACACTAGTTATAGATTCCGATGCTTCACTTCAGGTTTACCGTATCCCTGTGATTTTCTTATTGACGATGAAACAAGAAATTGCTTCGGAATTAAATACAGATGGCACAATTCCGACTAAAGTACAAGAAAACTGACTCTTCTTACTGTCTATGTTTTGAACCATTCCTGCGGCACTAGTTATAGATTACGATGCTTCACAAGAGGTTTACTGTATCCCTCGGACCTTCGTATTGACGATAAGACACAGAAATTACATCGGACTTAAATACAAAATGCACAATGCCGACTTAAGTACAAGAAGACTGACTCCTCTTACTGTCTACGTTTTGAACCATTCCTGTGACACCAGTTGTAGATTCCGATGCATCACTTCAGGTTTACTGTATCCCTTGGACCTTCTTATTGTCGATGAATTACAGAAATTGCATTATAATTAAATACAAAAGACACAATGCCGACTTAAGTTCAAGAAGACTGACTCTTCTTACTGCCTATGGTTTCAACCATTCCTGTGACACTAGTTATAGATTCAGAGGCTGCACTTCAGGTATACTGTATCCAGCTGACCTTCTTATTGATGATGAAGCACAGAAATTGCATCGGAATTAAATACAAAAGGCACAATGCCGACTTTAGTACAAGAAGACTGACTCTTCCTAAAGTCTATGTTTTGAACCATTCCTGTGACACTTATTTTAGATTCCGATGCTTCACTTCAGGTTTAATGTATCCATTGGACCTCCTTTTTGACGATGAAACACAGAAATTGCATCGGAATTAAATACAAAAGGCACAATGCCGACTTAAGTACAAGAAAACTGACTCTTCATACTGTCTCTGTTTTGAACCATTCCTGTGACACTAGTTATAGATTCCGATGCTTCACTTCAGGTTTACTGTATCCCTCTGGCTTCCTTATTGACGATGAAACACAGAAATTGCATCGGAATTAAATAGAATATTCACAATGCCGACTTAAGTACAAAAAAATTGACTCTTCTTACTGTCTATGATTTGAACCATTCCTGTGACACTAGTTTTAGATTCCGATGCTTCTCTTCAGGTTTACTGTATCCAGCTGACCTTCTTATTGACGATGAAACACAGAAATTGCATCGGAATTAAATACAAAATGCACAATGGCGACTCAAGTACAAGAAGACTGGTTCTCCTTGCTGTCTATGTTTTGAAACTTTCCTGTGAGCCCGGTTGTAGTTTCCGATGTTGCACTTCAGGTTTACTGTATCCCGTGGACATTCCTATTGACAACGAAACACAGAAATTGCATCGGAATTAAATACAAAAGGCACAATGCCGACTTAAGTTCAAGGAAGCTGACACTTCTTACTGTCTATGTTTGAACCTTTCCTGTGACACTAGCTATAGATTCCTATGCTTCACTTCAGGTTTGCTGTATCCTTCTGGCTTCCTTATTGACGATGAAACACAGAAATTGCATCGGAATTAAATAGAATATTCACAATGCAGACTTAAGTACATAAAAATTGACTCTTCTTACTGTCTATGATTTGAACCATTCCTGAACACTAGTTATAGATTCCGATGCTTCACTTCAGGTTTACTGTATCCCTCTGACCTTCTTATTGACGATGAAACACAGAAATTGCAACGGAATGAAATACAAAAGCACAATGCCGTTTTAGGTACAAGAAAACTGACTCTTCTTACTGTCTATGTTTTGAACCATTCCTGTGACACTAGTTATAGATTCCGATGCTTCACTTCAGGTTTACTGTATCCCTCAGACCTTCTTATAGACGATGAAACACAGAAATTGCATCGGAATTATATACAAAACGCACAATGCCGACTTAAGTACAAGAAGACTGACTCTTCTTACTGTCTACGTTTTGAACCATTCCTGTGACACTAGTTGTAGGTTCCGATGCATCACTTCAGGTTTACTGTATCCCTCTGACCTTCTTATTGACGATGAAACACAGATATATCATCGGAATTAAATACAAAAGGCACAAAGCAGACTCAAGTACAAGAACACTGGCTCTTCTTACTGCCTATGTTTTGAACCATTCCTGTGACACTAGTTATAGATTCCGATGCTTCACGTCAGGTTTACTGAATCCAGCTGACCTTCTTATTGACGAAGAAACACAGATATTGCATCGGAATTATATACAAAAGGCACAATGCCGACTTAGGGACAAGAAGACTGACTCCTCTTACTGTCTATGCCTTTGAACCATTCCTGTGACACTTATTACAGATTCCAATGCTTCACTTCAGCTTTACTGTATCCCTCTTACCTTCTTATTGACGATGAAACACAGAAATTGCACCGGAATTAAATACAAAAGGCACAACGCCGACTTAAGTTCAAGAAGACTGACTCTTCCTACTGTCTAAGTTTTGAACCATTCCTGTGACACTAGTTTTAGATTCCGATGCTTCACTTCAGGTTTACTGTATCTCTCTGACCTCCTTATTGACGATGAAACACAGAAATTGCATCTTAACAAAATACATAAGGCACAATGCAGACTTAAGTACAAGGAGACTGACTCTTCTTACTGTCTATGGTTTAAACCATTCCTGTGACACTAGTTATAGATTCAGATGCTGCACTTCAGGTATACTGTATCCAGCTGACCTTCTTATTGATGATGAAGTACAGAAATTGCATCGGAGTTAAATACAAAAGGCACAATGCCGACTTTAGAACAAGAAGACTGACTCTTCTTACTGTCTGTGTTTGGAACCATTCCTGTGACACTAGTTATAGATCCTGATGCTTCACTACAGGTTTACTGTATGCCTCTGACCTCCTTATTGACGATGAAACACAAAAATTGCATCTTAACTAAATACAGAAGCACAATGCCGACTTAAGTACAAGAAGACTGACTCTTCTTATTGTCTATGATTTGAATCATTCCTGTGGCACTAGTTATAGATTCCGATGCTTCACTTGAGGATTTCTGTATCCCGTGGACCTTCTTATTGACGATGAAACACAGAAATTGCATCGGAATTAAATACAAAATGCACATTCCGACTTAAGTACAAGAAAAGTGACTCTTCTTACTGTCTATGTTTTGAACCATTCCTGTGACACAAGTTACTGATTCCGATGCTTCGCTTCCGGTTTACTGTATCCGTCTGACCTTCTTATTGACGATGAAACACAGAAATTGCATCGGAATTAAATACAAAATGCACAATGGCGACTCAAGTACAAGAAGACTGGCTCTCCTTGCTGTCTACGTTTTGAACATTTCCTGTGAGCCCGGTTGTAGTTTCCGATGTTGCACATCAGGTTTACTGTATCCCGTGGACATTCCTATTGACAACGAAACACAGAAATTGCATCGGAATTAAATACAAAAGGCACAATGCCGACTTGAGTTCAAGGAAGCTGACACTTCTTACTGTCTATGTTTGAACCTTTCCTGTGACACTAGCTATAGATTCCTATGCTTCACTTCAGGTTTACTGTATCCCTCTGGCTTCCTTATTGACGATGAAACACAGAAATTGCATCGGAATTAAATAGAATATTCACAATGCAGACTTAAGTACATAAAAATTGAAGCTTCTTACTGTCTATGATTTGAACCATTCCTGAACACTAGTTATAGATTCCGATGCTTCACTTCAGGTTTACTGTATCCCTCTGACCTTCTTATTGACGATGAAACACAGAAATTGCAACGGAATTAAATACAAAAGCACAATGCCGATTTAAGTACAAGAAAACTGACTCTTCTTACTGTCTATGTTTTGAACCATTCCTGTGACACTAGTTATAGATTCCGATGCTTCACTTCAGGTTTACTGTATCCCTCAGACCTTCTTATAGACGATGAAACACAGAAATTGCATCGGAATTATATACAAAACGCACAATGCCGACTTAAGTACAAGAAGACTGACTCTTCTTACTGTCTACGTTTTGAACCATTCCTGTGACACTAGTTGTAGGTTCCGATGCATCACTTCAGGTTTACTGTATCCCTCTGACCTTCTTATTGACGATGAAACACAGATATATCATCGGAATTAAATACAAAAGGCACAAAGCAGACTCAAGTACAAGAACACTGGCTCTTCTTACTGCCTATGTTTTGAACCATTCCTGTGACACTAGTTATAGATTCCGATGCTTCACTTCAGTTTAACTGTATCCCTCTGACCTTCTTATTGACGATGAAACACAGAAATTGCATCGGAATTAAATACAAAAGGCACAATGCAGACTGAAGTACAAGAAGACTGACTCTTCCTACTGCCTATGTTTTGAACCATTCCTGTGGCACTAGTTTTAGATTCCGATACTTCACTACAGGTTTACTGTATGCCTCTGACCTCCTTATTGACGATGAAACACAAAAATTGCATCTTAACTAAATACAGAAGCACAATGCCGACTTAAGTACAAGAAGACTGACCCTTCTTATTGTCTATGATTTGAATCGTTCCTGTGGCACTAGTTACAGATTCCGATGCTTCACTTGAGGTTTTCTGTATCCCTCTGACCTTCTTATTGACGATCAAACACAGAAATTTCATCGGAATTAAATGCAAAAGGCACAATGCCGACTCAAGTACAAGAAGACTGGCTTTTCTTACTGCCTATGCTTTGAACCATTCTTGTGACACTAGTTATAGATTCCGATGCTTCACTTCAGGTTTACTGTATCCCGTGGACCTTCTTATTGACGATGAAACACAGAAATTGCATCGGAATTAAATACAAAATGCACAATGCCGACTTAAGTACAAGAAAACTGACTCTTCTTACTGTCTATGTTTTGAACCATTCCTGTGACACAAGTTACAGATTCCGATGCTTCGCTTCCGGTTTACTGTATCCGTCTGACCTTCTTATTGACGATGAAACACAGAAATTGCATCGGAATTAAATACAAAATGCACAATGGCGACTCAAGTACAAGAAGACTGGCTCTCCTTGCTGTCTATTTTTTGAACCATTCCTGTGACACTAGTTATAGATTCCGATGCTTCACTTCAGGTTTACTGTATCCCTCAGACCTTCTTATAGACGATGAAACACAGAAATTGCATCGGAATTATATACAAAACGTACAATGCCGACTTAAGTACAAGAAGACTGACTCTTCTTACTGTCTACGATTTGAACCATTCCTGTGACACTAGTTGTAGGTTCCGATGCATCACTTCAGGTTTACTGTATCCCTCTGACCTTCTTGTTGACGATGAAACACAGATATATCATCGGAATTAAATACAAAAGGCACAAAGCAGACTCAAGTACAAGAAGACTGGCTCTTCTTACTGCCTATGATTTGAACCATTCCTGTGACACTAGTTATAGATTCCGATGCTTCACTTCAGGTTTACTGAATCCAGCTGACCTTCTTATTGACGATGAAACACAGATATTGCATCGGAATTATATAAAAAAGGCACAATGCCGACTTAGGGACAAGAAGACTGACTCCTCTTACTGTCTATGTCTTTGAACCATTCCTGTGACACTTATTACAGATTCCAATGCTTCACTTCAGTTTTACTGTATCCCTCTTACCTTCTTATTGACGATGAAACACAGAAATTGCATCGGAATTAAATACAAAAGGCACAATGCAGACTGATGTACAAGAAGACGGACTCTTCCTACTGTCTAAGTTTTGAACCATTCCTGTGGCACGAGTTTTAGATTCCGATGCTTCACTACAGGTTTACTGTATGCCTCTGACCTCCTTATTGACGATGAAACACAGAAATTGCATCTTAACTAAATACAGAAGCACAATGCCGACTTAAGTACAAGAAGACTGACTCTTCTTATTGTCTATGATTTGAATCATTCCTGTGGCACTAGTTATAGATTCCGATGATTCACTTGAGGTTTTCTGTATCCCTCTGACCTTCTTATTGACGATCAAACACAGAAATTTCATCGGAATTAAATGCAAAAGGCACAATGCCGACTCAAGTACAAGAAGACTGGCTCTTCTTACTGCCTATGATTTGAACCATTCCTGTGACACTAGTTATAGATTCCGATGCTTCACTTCAGGTTTACTGTATCCAGCTGACCTTCTTATTGACGATGAAACACAGAAATTGCATCGGAATTATATACAAAAGGCACAATGCCGACTTAGGTACAAGAATACTGACTCTTCTTACTGCCTATGTTTTGAACCATTCCTGTGACACTAGTTATAGATTCCGCTGCTTCACTTCAGGTTTACCGTATCCCTGTGACCTTCTTATTGACGATGAAACAAGAAATTGCTTCTGAATTAAATACAGATGGCACAATTCCGACTAAAGTACAAGAAAACTGACTCTTCTTACTGTCTATGTTTTGAACCATTCCTGCGGCACTAGTTATAGATTACGATGCTTCACAAGAGGTTTACTGTATCCCTCGGACCTTCTTATTGACGATAAGACACAGAAATTACATCGGACTTAAATACAAAATGCACAATGCCGACTTAAGTACAAGAAGACTGACTCCTCTTACTGTCTACGTTTTGAACCATTCCTG